>NC_062220.1:118496712-118682532 GCF_902686445.1 Sciurus carolinensis | reverse complement strand
GGGTGCCTCCACTTGTTGACCAATGGTCATCCAATGGGGAACTACTGCGGGCTGAGGCAAGGCCTGTTTGTGCCTATGTCTCTGGCTTTACCGTCCCTGTGGGAAAACCTCCCCCGGCCAGGAGGAGTCACTTGGTGGGGACGTCTCGCTGGTCAGTTGCCCTCCTAGAGGTTCCGCTCAATCTACAACTACCACCTGGGCTGGGCTGTCTTCCTCTGCAACGATCCCAGGGGCCCGGACCTACGTCCTGGGCCTGGGAGCCTCACCCTTCGCAGGCGAGTCTCCTTAGGCTGTCTCTCCCAGAGAATCTGCCCGCTGCCCTGGAACCTTTGCTCCGCCCCTAGGCGTGTCACTGTGCGGCTCTTCCAGCAAGAAGCCACCTAGCTTCTGGGACCCTGCTCTGCACCAATCGCCTGGCTATGCAGCCCCTCCCCTGAGCCCCGTACAATAGCTCCGAGACCCAGAGACCCGCCACACACCTCCTCCTCCGGACAGTCGCCCGGTTTCCGACGCAGTCACTAGGAGTCCAAGCAACTCACTTCGGGTCTCCTCCTCCCGCCAACCACCTGTAGCCCTAGGCAGTCACTCCAAGTCCAAGTGACCCGCCCTGTTCCTCCTCCTCCTCCTTGGGGTATCCCCCCGGGTGTTCAGGAGCGGTGGCTCCGAGACCAGGTGACTCACCATGCTCCTCCTCCAGGCAGGCCACCGGTGTTCAGGAGCGGTCGCTTTTAGTCCAATCAACTCACCACTCGCCTCCTCCTCTGGCAACCACCTGTGGTTCTGATGCAGTCACTCCCAGACTAAGCGTCCCACCGCTCTCCTCCTTCAGGCAGGCCACCAGTGTTCTGGAGCAGCTGCTCCAAGTTCAAACAGCTCGTCACGCAGCTCCTCCTTCGGCAACCACCCGCGGCTCTGATGCAGTCACTCCCAGGTCAAGCAACACGCCGCGCTCCTCCTCCTCCTCCTCCGGGCAACCTCCCGGCACTGAGGAGCGCTCGCTCTGAGTTCAAACAGTTCACCACGCAGCTCCTCCTCCGGCAACTGCCTGTGGTTCTGATGCAGTCACTCCCAGACCAAGCGTCCCGCCGCGCTCCTCCTCTTCCTCCGGGCAGTCCCCCGGCGCTCAGGAGCGCCCACTCTGAGTTCAAACAGTTCATCACGCAGCTCCTCCTCTGGCAACCGCCCGTGGCTCTGATGCAGTCACTCCTAGACCAAGCGTCCCGTCGCGCTCCTCCTCTTCCTCTGGGCAACCCCCCGGTGTTCAGAAGCGGTTGTTCTGGGTCCAAACAGCTCGCCACACAGCTCCTCCCCAGGCAGCTGCCCGGAGCCCCAGCGGCTGCTCGTCCAAGCGCTATGCTGAGCCGCCTCCTCTATGATGATTCCAGTTGTCCATGTTTACCGCTCCAGCGGGGGGAGGGGCGTCTCGCCGAGCAACTCCACTTCACAAATTCCCTGTGTTCCGGGGTTACCGCCCCACATGGGATGCCTCCCCAACAGGAGAGACTCAACTCAACCCGGCAGCTTTGAGTTGGTCCCAAGTCTCTCACTTGTTCTGATTATTAATACAGTGAATGACATAGTAAACACATGATACAGAATGCCAGAATTAATGAATTTTAGAATCAAAATACACAGGATTCAGTGCAAAAAAAGAGTTGGTTATTGTAGAAAATAAATAAGATTGATAAAAACCTCAGTCAAGGTAACCAAAGAATGAGAGGGAAGACATACATCAACACAATTGGTGACGAAAAGTGAGATATCACACAGACCCTTCAGAAATCCAGAGGATCAATAGAATCTATTTAGATAATTTATACACTGTTCAACCAAACCATCTAGAAGAAATGACAAATTTTGAGACACATATGACTGCACATACTGAACCAGGAAGGTACAGAAGACCATAACAGACCAATTTCTATTAAGAATGAAATTGAAATGTCAATTAAAGTATTCCATCAACAAAATCCTGGGACCAGATGGATTTCTGGTTGAGTTCTACCAGACCATTACAGAAGAACTGACATCAGTCTTTCTCAAATTATTCTATGAAATTAAATGTGAGAGAACCCTCCCAAGTACATTCTGTTATGCCAGTATTACCTTGATATTAAAACTATAAAAGATGCATCCAGACCAATATGCCTGTTGAATATAGATGCAAAAATCTTTAATAAAACACTAATAATGTGCATTCTGAATCATATTAAGAAGACCATACATCACAATCAAGTGGTCTTCAAGCCTGAGATGCAAATTTGGTTCGACATGTGCAAATTAATAAAAGTAATCCACCAATTCATGGTTAGCCTATGAGAGTTCCTCAAAAGTTCATGTGTGAGACAATGCAAAAAGGCTTTGGTCTGAAATTATTGGGTTAACGCAGTCAGTGAATTAAACCTAGTCAGTGAATTAATCCCCTGAAATTGATTAAGGGAGTGGTATCCCAAGGCAGATAGGGTGTGGCTTAAGGAGTCATTGGGGGTGTGATTATGGTTATATATTTGTACCTTGAAAGTGGAGTCTCTCCCTCTGCCTTCTGAACATGTCTGAGCCACTTTTATCCACCTCACTATTCCACCATGATGCTCTGCCTCACAGCAAGTCCTAAGGACTGGGGCATGCAGTCAAAAGACTGAGACCTTCAGATGCATTTGTACCTTAATAAACTTTTCCTACTCTAAGTGCCCTGCCAGGGCTTTTACTTCAAGCTATAAAAAAAAAAAAAGCTTACTAACATATTACATGAGTGGACTTAAGAATGCGAATCATAAGGTCAACTGAATAGGTGCAGAGAAGGTATTTCAGGAAATACAGCAATATCCATTTAAAAAATACTGAAGAAATTCGGCATAGAAGGCACTCAATCTCGACATCATAAAAGCTATATATGAGAAGTGCAAAGCCTATGTCTCACTGAACAGAGAGACAAATTAAAGGTTTTCGTCAAATATCAGGACAAGAAAAGAATGTCCACTTTTATTACTTCTATTCCATATAGTTCTCAAAAGTCAAGTCAGCGCAATGAGGCAAGAGATGAAAATAAAAGGATATGAGTAGAAAAAAGAAAGTCAGATTCTCTCTGTTTGCTGTTGACAATATCCAATATTTAGAAGAACACAAGAAATTTAATCAGTAGAATTCTACACCTGATAAGTTTATCAGTTTAGCAGGATAACAGATAAACCTACCTAAGTCATTAGAATCTCTATACTTCAAAAGTGATTCAGGTGAAAAACACTTCAGGAAATCCATCCCTTTCACAATAATCTAAAAATACACCTGGGAATTAATCTCACGAAAGTGGTGAACAAATTCAACAAAGAAAACTGTAGAACACTGAAAAAGGAATCAAGGAACACACCTGAAGAAGCAGAGACTATTCATGTTCTTGGATAGACAGAATTAATATTGTCAAAATGGCAAAACTACCAAAGGCAATATCAAGATACAATGTAATCCCCTAGAAAATACCAATGACATTCCTTAGAGTGTAGAAAACCCAGTCTTGAAATTCATTTGAAATAATGAGACCCAGAATTGCTTTGGCAATTGAATTGTGAGTAAGAAAAGAAATGTAGGACATATCATAATACCCAATCTCAAAGTAGACTACAGAGGTGAGTAGCAAAAACACCCTGGTATCAGCCTCAAAATAGATATGAAGGTCAGTGTAATAGAATATAGGAAACAGAGACAACCCACATATTTACAGTCACCTGATACTTGATGTAAGTACTAACACTATATGGTACACAGGAGATATAGGCTAAAACAAAAGTTACTGGGAAAACTGGATACCCATAGAAATCACTGGCAAGCATGTGACAAATGAGGTACAGTGACACACTGTTGGTGGGACTGCAAATTATTACGTTGGCTCTAGACAGCTTTGTGGAGATTTCCGAAAGAAATACAAGTGTACCCACTCCTCTCTTCTTAATCAAAAGAACTAAGATTAGTATACTATCATAATACAGTCACTTTGATGTTTGCAGCAGGCCAATTCAAATTAGGTTATTGATGGAAATTTGCCCATCAATAGTTGAACGAATCAAGTGCACAAAACTCAGTGGGAATTGGAGCTATAGCACCGCTGACTGACTCAATGGCCATAAATCTGTACACAACAAACAAAAGAAGAACTGGAATTCTGAATAGACTAGAATCATTCCTGAAGGATGAGCACAATGACTCAAACCCTCAGTACCTTTGTCCGACTGTTTGTCAGGGTACACACTCTTTGGTGGCCACAGGTGGACTCCTCTGTTCAAAGGTCTATGGAAGTCTTCTGGATGTGTTGTTGACTTCTTTTCCTTTGATGGGAGGGAACAGCCTGGGAAATGTGATAAAATGGTATCACCTGGTGAACCCTTGCTAGCAAAAGAACATAGCGTCAACAGCAGTAATTCAAATAACAGTTCTAACAGTTTTAATTGGCTGGTAATTGTAAATATCTCAGAATACAATTTGTCCTTTGAATTCAAGTATACAATAATAGTGTAAATAGAAATTTAAATATTTGTAGTTTTTTCCAATGAGAAGATTTTTGTCATTTTCAACAACAAGGATAATCGTGGAGGACATTAGTTTAAATGAAATGGTCAGGCACAGAAGGACAAATATTGCGTAGTCTCCCTCTTTGATGGAAGCTGAAAAGTTGATCTTATAGAAGGTGAGAGCAGAATATTAGTTAACAGAGTGTGGGAGAAAATGGTACAGTTTAAAATTAGGAAAAATTACTGGTGTCTGTTGTGCATTCTTTGACAAGACATTAAAATAACACAATCTATGTTTCAAGAAAGAGGAGAGGGATTTGAAAGTTCTTAGAATTCACACTTTTAGACACATTTTTCACCATTGGGGCAGCAAAGCACCTGAGTCAGATTGGCATTAAGGATGACATTGCCAAGTGGAGAGTTCTAAAACCCAATGGACTGTTGAGTGCACAAATACCTTTACTAAGGTGAAATCATAGAGAGGCAGAGAGAACGATGAGCAAAAGCAGAGTCTGTGGCCATGTGACTTATGTTGAAATCCTACCTCAAAGCTGTACATACCTGTGAGAGTTAAATAAACACCTCTGTGCCTCAATTGCTTATGTGGAGATGCAGAAGTGTTCAACTGGCCCATGTAATGTTACCAGGGTAACAATGATCACATACAGGCAACCTTAAGAAGATCGGTTCTTCCTATGTGTGCTAAAGTATCCTATCATACAATGTGTGAAAGAGTAAGCTTCAGCTTAATCTTTGGCAATATTTGAACAGTGAACTCTGAAACTGATGTCATCCACCAGGGTGGTAGGTGAAGAAAGTTCATTCTTCATTCTTTTCAGTTGGATATCTGAAAGGCTCATGAAGAACATCTGTTATTTCCTGTGAACCCAAAGCAGGCTAGAGAGATGAGTGGAGCAGACTCCTTAACCCGCAATGTTGAGTTTCGGTATTTGAAATTTGGATATTTTTATGGAACTTATCTAGAAGCACATCACTGCTTAGTGGTGGATGTGGAACAGGAAGGTGGGGGTTTATCTGGGATCAAAGATCCCTGAACACTTGAGGCCTGTAGTTGATACCTTAGAACCAGGAAATCTTAACTCTTCTCACTCTTTCACAAATCCTCCTCCCTGAAGGCCTCATTGGGAAGACTGTTGTCCCAGACGGGTTGACTGAACAAAGTCTCTTGCCCCTTCCTTGAAATTATTGATGAGAAATATGATAATTTCATCCAAACAATGTGTCTCTGAAGGACGAGGGTATAGTCCAAACATGAGGCCGTCCTCCCTAGGGTCTTCTGCTTGTCAACTGCCTCAGAAGAAGCTTTTCTGGTGAGCAGTTGATCACCCAAATATCAGAGCTGTGTGTCTGAGAAACTGTTTCAGAACTCAGGCCATTCTAAACCAACTGCCACTTGATTTCTGTGCCAAGAGTTATGTTTCCTTCTGCTGTTCACCACTGTATGAGCTATTTGTGTGAGTTAATGGGGGAAAACACATATCATGGGCTGGTACTTTGGTGGATCCATGTAGGAAGTAGAATGCCCCCATTTCTGTGAACTAATAGTTTTTCATTTTTCTTATTATTTGTATCTTTACAGTCTTCAGTTTGATTCATTGTACACAAATGGGGTACATATTTTCATTTCTAAGGTTGTGCACAATGTAGATTCATACCATTCATATAATCATGCATGTACACAGTGTAATGATATCTGTCCCATTCCACCATTTGTCATGCCCCACCCCTCCTCCCTCTCATTTCCCTCAAAGTAATCTAAAGTTCCTCCATTGTTCTCTCACCCCCAATACCCAACACCATTACATATCTTCACGCACTTATCAGGGAGAACATTCAGTCTTTGGGTTTTGGGGATTGTCTTACTTCCTTTAGCATGATATTCTCCATTTGCATCCATTTATTTGCTGGTGGAGTTGCAAATTTGTGTGGCTACTATGGAAATCAGCGTGGAGTATCCTCAGAAAACTTGAAATGAACCTACATTTTGACTCACTTTTCCACTCCTTGGTTTATGCCCAAAGGACTTAAAGACAGCATACTACAGTAACACAGCCCCATCAATGTTTACAGCAGCTCAGATCACAATAGCTAGATAGTGGAACCAACCTGGATGCCCTTCAACAGATGAATGAATAAAGAAAGTGTGGTATATATACACTATGGAATATTATTCTGTCATTGGTAATATATATATATATATATATATATATTTTGCAGTTCAGTGGATTGAACCCAGGGCCTTGTGCTTGCAGGGCAGGCACTCTACCCACTGGTCTATATCCCCAGTCCTGTCACAGGTATTTATTTGGAATTACATTGAATCTGTATAGTGCCTATGATAGAATAGCAAGTTTGACAATCTTAATTCTGCCTATCCAAGAACATGGTAGATCTTTCCATCTTTTAAGGTTTTCTTCAAGTTCTATCTTTTTTGTGAATTAATATTTTCTGCACTATCATCTGATTTGATAGACAAAGTCTGGCTGAAAACCTGCTGCAGATGCACCAGCTCTGATCAGGCCTTTTCCCATAGTCCTTCCTCATCACTGCTTAGATCCTAGAGGGCCAGGGGCCAGAGACTTAACTGTATAGAAAGGACTACCCATAACTATAGCCTGTGAAACTGAGGGTCCTTATTGTACCCTCCCTGATTTCCCTCATTTCCTTCATTGTCCCATGTCCACTCCACTTACTTCATGGCATTGTCCTTTGTTCTATCCTTCCCAATAGTTCCCAAACACCAGGGATCTTGTAGTCCTCACCACTTGGGAACAGGACTCTAAATATCAGCTCTTTTACCTTTCTGCAAATGCCTTGATTTAGACTTCTCTAACATCAATTTTGGAGGTTCACATAGCCACTCAGAAGAGTTTGACCTGTAATGACTTTTCATGGGATATCTATTGACTTTCTTATCATCTGTATTCTCTCTTTTTTTCATTTCATGAAATCAGGGAGGCTGTCCTCCCCCTGCTTATCGATCCAATCAAAGATTGCCCATGATACGGGCATTAGGAAATATCCATTTTTTTAAATTGAGGAAAATATTTAAGGCAACTATGTGGATAGAATAATCAAATACAATAGTTGAGTGATAAAAAAATTATGAAACACTTATAAATCAGCAGAGTAGTTTGAGTGTGGAAGATTAAAAATGAAGAGGAAAATATATTCAGTACAATTAACTTATCCCTTTGAAGAAACAGCCTTCAAAATATCAATGTGAACATACCTCCACCACAACAATTCACATTTCCCATGAGGGACTGCCACTGAAAATCACATCACTGCTTCCCAGTTTGATCCTCAGCTCACTGAATGACAGTTGGAATGGAAGGTAAGGTGTGCATCCTGTTACCATTGTGACACTCATTATCGAATTTTCAAGCCAGCACATGCCACATTAAGGGGTGCTGCTCTGGTCTAACTGTGTGTTTTACTCTCCCAAGATTATTGTTTAATAGTGTATTGTCCCTTCAATAACTGGATCCTAGACCTCTACATTAATGATCACTGTTTCGACTCAAAATATCAAAAATGTTCTAGCCCTCCTTCAATATTTTAATTCATCCTAAAAGCCTGGTGTGAAAGGGAGACAGAGCTTCCATTTGAGAATCAGAAGTGATTCCATACTTCGTTTGAAATACCAACCCTACCCATTTCCCACTGTTTCTGAATCTCCAGACATTTCTAGAGATAAAAATTTTAAGTTTGCTTTATTTTATTTTTCTATAGAACATAATATTTCATAAAAAATCAATGCTAAAAAAAGTACAAACATTTCCATGAGAAGCAGAAAACAGTACAAGAAATTAAGAGCATTATGTCAGTGCATTCATGTAGAAGCCTTTCATATCTCAATAAAATAATTATAAGTACATTTTGCTTTTCTGATAGATAGCATGGCCATTTTGGTTCTCTTTGCTGACATACTTGCAAATCCAAGGTAGAAAATCTAGAGTACTCTATTTGAAATGTACGGAAAGGAATATAACTGGGGGAAGGAAAGGCCACATTGAAAGACATAAAATCTGCTTTCACTTGTAGGAAGCCTCCAAAAGGAAAATATTCATTGGATATTTTCTCATTTTGCTTTTATGTGAATATCAATGTTTTGGTTGGGAAAGAAGTATACTTCTTAAATACACAAATTTTGTACTTATATAATATTGTAAATACATTTTTCTTAGTGAACATCTTGTTCCCAAAATATAAACAGAAATTTAAATTTAACCTTTAAAAATACTTGTTTGGCAAAGAATTAAATGACTATCTTTACTGGGAATTATATATAATATCATCACTGTGCACAATTTCCCATTTTCTTTTCTACTGACCTGGCCATTAAATGTGGTTCCTTCTCTAGTAAAAGGCACTGCATAAATTTACCACAAGTGCTACAGAAATTAATAGCATTGCTGTCAATACATTTATATAGAAACCTTTCCTATCTTAATATCTCTATGTCCACATATACAGGAAATACAAGTTATCAGATGATGTCTTCATAATTTCAGAAAGGTTTCAATTTGCTTGATTTGTTTAGAAGTGACACAGCACTTTCAAACAGATGAAGGTGCCTAGCATGGCACCTGATACACATTAGGCCATCAATACATGTTCATTAATAAGTCCACCAAACGTACCACACAGAAGAGCGTTTTCATTTGCAATGTGTTTGTTAATGTGTAGGAAATAATTTCAACTTGATACAATGAAGTCAACTGGCCAAAGCTCTCTCATTCTCATGGAAAACATATAAAGGTCAATGTTTTTTGCAAAAAATAATTTTATATCTGTACTTAATATTTATATCCCACTCCTAAAACTATCAATGTCACAAGAAAATAAGGACTGAAGTAGTGGTAGTGAGTGCTGTAGAAACTGTAAGATGTACATCAAAATGAAAAGATGTGGACAGTCAGGTTAAAATGAGAAAAAAATATTCCCCTACTAAGACTCATAAATGATGTCAATTTCACCCACCACTAGGATACATGTGTATGATTGGGTTATTTATGCTCCTATATTTCTATGAAATCAACATGGGAAAATTCTGTTAGGTATTTCAGAGTAGGCTATGAGTTTTCTCAAAATATAAGATTTTTGACTGTTTTATGTTTGGTTTGTGAGTATTTGTATTAGCAATACTACCACAGAAAAATAACATTGGAAAATCAAACTTTCATCCTGAGATAAATGACCACATTTCTGTTTTAGGTGAACAAGGAGAATATGATCCAAGCATTTTTTACATGTCAAATTGTATCATTCTTCATTGTCATTGAAGACGCACTTTATTAGGTATACAAACTTTTATTTTAAATTTGTGAATATAACCACACCTGGTGGAATATACCTGTAATCTAAGACAAGAGTCCCAAGGTAGAGGTCTATCTCAGCAATTTCAAGAGACCCTAAGCAACTTAATGAGATAGTGTCTCAAAATAAAAAAACAAAAAGGACTGGGGATGTAGTTCAGTGGTAAAGAATGGCTTCATTCAAGCCCAGTACCCCCACCAAAGTTTTTTTCCTAAAACTATTGTAAGATATTTTAAAAATATACATAATGTGTAAGATGGAAAGTAAAAATATTTGTGGTATTTGTCATGGAAAACTTTGCCCGATTTTGAAATAAATACACTTGGTATCAGGTAGTTGGATCTGTCTTCCAAAGTTTCATATTGTAATATCAGTACATTTAAATAACTAATAATGCATGTTAAGATACCTCCATTAAATTATACTTTTAACAAAAAAATTTTAGTAATTACCCAATTTCTTGAAAATGAAAACCTAGTTTGAATGAAATTAACTTACATTAAAAGAGTCATTTTCAAAAATGAAATTCCACAAGACTGAGAATTAAAATTTGTTTTATCTACTAAGAATTTATCTTCATAAAATAGAATATTTAATGTCTTTTCCAATAGTACAGTTCATTTGTATAAGTACTACATGCGTTTTCTATAGCTCCTTTTTTAAAATTTTTTTTAAAAATGAAGATATTGGTTTTATTGACTCTTCTGATCTAGAAGTAATTAAACACCTATTCACTATGCATATTAAAAATACAGTGTATAAAAAACCTTGGAAACGTTTTTGAGACCCAGAATCCCTGACACACCAGGGTATAGGAAAGAAAATCAACATAAAGAAGCCCTCACAGCATCTCAGATCATAACTTTTCAGATTTTCTCGGTAATATTCATGCAGTACACATAAACAATATGTTTGTGATTTAGCAAAAATCTAATGAAATTGCAAGTAAGGAAAAAAAAACCAGGTAATTCTGGCTGGAAGAAAAGCTGTTTAAGTCCCTTCATCTTTCCCTTTAAAGTCCTAGAAAAGCTGCGACTTCTTCCATATGAGAGGCTGGGGATGAAAAGCTGAAAACTAGTGTAACAGGTTGCTGTATTAATTTTCTGTCATTTCACACAATGGTTAAGCTTTCTTTAGTGAAATAAAATTACAGTGCTTTTTCCCATGCAAATAAAATGTCCATAAAAAGTCAACGAAAGCATAACCAATGACGTATAAAACTGTAACATGTTATTTCTCAAAAATTTGAACACATTAATTTACATCACATATGTACAAAGCATGTTTAAAAGGAAATAAAAGAACACTCTTGAATTAAATTTTATATATCAGAATAAAAATCTTTCTCTTTTGGGGGAACTCTATCAACGTCCAATCTCAAGTGAGGGTTCTGTTGTTTGCTGGGCATGGGGTGTGTAGGGAAGCAGAGAGGAGGGGCTTAAGAAGGATGAATGTGTCTAATCCCACAGTGTCAACCTTGAGGACTGCTGGCTCTTCTCAGAGATGAGGGCACTGAGACATGCAGTCGCTGACCTCCACTAATACTGCACTCCAAGTTTATGATCCAGCACTGTGCTCTAGGCTGCCATGAGAGCTACTTCTTTTAACAGTCTTGGATTGGGGTTAACTCTGACATGAGGTTCTCAAATATATTTGTATACAACTTATCAACCAGTATTTTTGTTGTGTATAATAAATTGTTCAACCTATCATGTACTAACGCTCCTAAGAATATCATAGTGATTTATACTACCTAAAAATTGGACTTCCTTGGACAATGATGAAGAATAGAATTGTATCTTCCTAGGTTTCCCTCTGGGATTGGTAATTACATCCAGCATAGTGAATTCTGTTCCAAAGGTTATCAACTTCTCTTCCCCATCCCCAGAAGGCATTAGGAAAATAATGGATGTTTCTCAACTGTTTCCACTGTCAGTCTACATACACCACCAAAATAACTTTTCTTTTCTTTTTTTTTTTTCATCAGGGGATGCTTGTAAGGTTTATATTTTATCTGAGAGTCTACTGTGTCAGGACCCTGTGTCCCGACTTTTTTTTTTATTGTAAACAAATGGGATACATGTTGTTTCTATGTTTGTACATGGAGTAAAGGCACACCATTTGTGTAATCATAAATATACATATGGTAATGTCGTTTGATTCATTCTGTTATTTTTTCCTCCCCCCCGACTCCTCCCACCCCTCTTTTCCCTCTATGCAGTTCTTCCTTCCTCCATTCTTGCCACCCTCCTTAACCCTAACACTAAACCTAACTTTTCATATGGCAGAATATACGTATATTTATCCAGCTCTGCTGCAAAGTGATGGGGCATTTCTCCACATTCGTATATGTTTTGGTGAATTTCAGGTAGATGATCCACATCATGGAAGACCACGCAATCCTAGATGCTGTCCTTCCTGGCCTCCTTGAAGCCCACTTGAAGAGCATCACAGGATTAAAAGGTTGTGTGCCACTCTGTTCAATGACATAAAAGGTAAATTCCTGCTGCTGTTTCTGAAGCATTAGAATAAAAATTAGGAAGATGTTCATGGTGTTGTGGAAAGGAATGAGAACTACTACTTTCCATCTGGGTTTAGGGTCTTCTGGCTTCCAGTGACCTCCTGGTTCAATATCCAAATACTTAGTGAAGAGCTGATGAACTTCATCAAAACTGATTCCCTTACAAGGACACTGAGAAATTCCCCCTTTTCCTTGCAGGGAAGGAATGGTGAATACTGAAGTTTTCTGGGAGATACCTTGTTGTTCGAACAAGATTGTCAGTTGAATTTTTGCCTTTAGAATAATCTGTGCCATTGAGGGTGGTGTTTTATTTCTGCACAGCTTGATCATTTCCTACAGTTTTCACATTTTCTGTCAACATTATCCCTAGAGCTTGTGTCATAGTGAGGTATTTGTTTCCAGTACCCAGAGTCAGACAGATGATGTAGAGACAAGACCAGGAGAAGGAGAAGATGAAGGCTAGGCTGGAGCATTTGGAGGCCTGCAGCACCCGCCTGAGCACAGCCTTCTTCCTCTTCCCAGCCAGCAGTTTGGCTGTGCTCCCAGCCAGAATCAGGGCCACTGTCTAGGCCCTAAGCTTCCATGAATGTGCTAAGACCCCTAGGAAGCAGAGGTGCCCCACTGAGCAGCTCTGGGAACTGGGCCCTAGAGGTAAGGAGAAAAGGGGAGAAAGAGCATGCAATGAATGCGAGGCCTGAGAGCCAGGGAGGAGAGGTCCTGGAGGACTAGGGGAAGGACAGAGGGAAAAGAGGTAAGGCCAGACCAGGTTCCAGGGACCAGAAGACCTAAAGAGGCCACAGAAGGGCCAGGACTTCCATTCTCTCTGCCAGGCACTGGAGGGGAGTGGTTGAATGTGGGAGAGTTGCAGAAGGCCAGCCCAGGCACTGTGTGGTGAGGGGCAGCTCACTGCAGCATGCCATCCTTCCCAGGGTCTTCTCACTGCAACTGCCTCACAGTGCACCTTCCTGATGAGCAGTTGACCACCAAAATGTCAGAGCTGTGTGTGCCTGGCAAAGTGTTTCAGAGCTCAGGCCACTCTAAACCAACTGCAACTTGATGGCTGTGCCAAGAGATGTTTCCTTCTGCTGTCCAGCACTGGATGAGCAGTCAGTGTGAATTATGGGGAAAAACAGATACCCTGGATGGTGCTCTGGTGGATCTGTGTAGAAGTTGACCCACCCCCATTTCTGTGAAGTAATATTTTCTGAGCAGCCCCCTCGCCATCTGCAGACTTATATTCTGAGCCTTCATGTGAGCAACTGGAAAATGTTCTAGCTGAAAAAGGGGTTGTTGCAGATCTACCAGCTCTGATCAGGCATAATCCAGCTCCTGTACTTCCTCCTCTCTAATAGTCCTTCAGGGCCAGGTGCCAGAGACTTACCTGCCAAGATTCACCCACCTATAACAACATCCTGTTAAGCTCCATCGATGGATCCTCCCTAAAGTCCACCGGGCCCTCATTTCCTCCATTATCATGTGTCCACTCCACTTACCCCATAGTGCTGTCCTCTTTGCTTTCTTCCCAGTAACCCCCAAACACCACGGATCTTGTAGTCATCAAACACTTGGAAACTTGCCCTTAAATCTCACCCTTTTTCCCTTCTACAAATGTCTTGATTTAGAATTCTCTAACATTATTTTTTCATGTTCACATACATTCAGAAATATTTGGCTTCTAGTTGCCCTTCATGGGATATATATTGCCTTACTTAGCATCCATATTCTTTCTCTCTCACTTTAGTTTTTGATCTCATGAAAACAAGGTGAGTGTCCTCCCCCTTTTTATCTATTCACTCAAAGAGTACACATGATATTGGCATTAGGAAAGATCCATTTTACTAAGTTTGAGAAAATTTTAAATGTAACCAGCTAGATAGAACAATCACGAAAATAAATTGAGTGATAAAACAAAATCACATAGAATTTATAATCCAGCAAAGAAGATTGAGTGTGGGACATGAAAAAATCAAGAAGAAAATATATTCAGTGAAAGTTTACTGATTCCTTTGAAGTATCAGCCTTCAAAATATCAATGTGAACATACCTTCACCACAGCAGTTCAGATTTCCCATGACTACCTTAGGTGACACACTGAAAATCACACCACTGATTTCCAATATGAACCTCAGCTCACCAAGGGACAGTTGGAATGCAAGGTAGGATGTGTGTCCCACATTACCATGGTGACCAGCCGTTTTGGAATTTTCAGAGTGAGCACATGTCACACTATGGGGGTGCTTCTGTTCTCTAAATAAGTGTATTTTACAAGTGTGTTGTTGAAGAGTGTATGTGTTAATTCAGAAACTGAATCCCAGACCCGCACATTAATATTCTCTCCTTATGAACATAGTTAAACCAGCCAATATGACCTACCACAAATAATTCTATTGATCATAGAAGTGTGGTGTGAAAGGGAGACATAGCTGCCATTTTGAGACTCAAAAGAGATTCCAATTCTGGTTTAAATGCTGACCCTACCCATTTCCCACTATTTGTGAGTCTCCAGACCGTAGTAGATAGAGAAAATTTTAATTTTTTAGAATCAGAATAAAAATGTATACATAGAAGTATATAATTTATGAGAGAAAATTTCAGAGTGAGGGGATTTTAAGATTATATCCCACTAATTTGAAATTTGAAAATAAAACTGTATCATCTGGTTGGTTCCCTCTACAGTGATGTGTTATGAAAATAGCATACCAGTCCTCTGAATCTCTCTGGCATCATATCGCCATGTGATCTTCATTCCTTGCGTGGGCAGCCCCAAAGATGTCACCCATAATGTTGTGATTCAGCCAGGAGGGACTCTGTCACAGGGAAGCAGATATCACTGCCTCAGGTGACTGGAAACTGCCACTGGATTGTGTTTCATTGCCTCAGTGTTTTAGGTAATATAATTAATGTACCAGAAACCATATCTTCCTGAGGAAAACATTTCAGTCTGTCTGATCTCTGAATTTCCTCAATGGTAAGCTGTGTAGAGCTAAATTTTAGAGGGTGGTTGGTCAGGTTTCCCTCTATCCAGGAGGATACTGTCATTGAACAATCTAGAACACAAAGATCCTGACCTGACCAGATGAAAGTACCTGCCATTATATAGAGATTCCTAAATGTGGTCTTTAATTCAGAGCCATGGTCTGAAGTGCCCACTTTACCATCTGACATTGCACCTGAGCATAGGAGCTGTAGCCAAGAGGACAAATCTTTCTGGAAGAGAGAGAAGTGGGGAGTGTTCAAATGTGCCCACAAGAAAGGAATCAGCACTGGCACCACTGCTGGATAGTGAGGATATGCCTTGAGAATAGGCAGGTGGCCCAGGCAGCCATCCTGGGTGAAGGACACAGGCCCTGGGTTCCCTTCTCTGTCACTTTGAGCTCCCTTCTGGAATATCTGGAATGTTTTATGGTTTCCCCAGTGACCCACAGTCCTTCAAGTTCTTCACAGGCTGACACCTTGGACCAGAGTTTTCCAGAACATTTCCTAGATAGGCTCCTCAATAATCCATGGTTGTACACATGCACTCAGCACTATGTCACTGACAATGTGTGAGTCTGACCCTCAGAACTTGGCCACTACTGACCATTCATAGAATGGATTGTAATGATTTCCATTCCAAAGACTCTTCCATGGACACCTGTTGATCCTCAGACTGGCCTCCCTCTTGGGATCCCACAGGCCAGACTCTGCCTCGCTTCTGTGTGATCCTTGCTGCAGTTTTGCCACCTTCTGCTGGTGGAGGAGTTTTAGAGGATAAGCATCCCTCTCACAGGTGAACTTAAAGTACTATCACCTGTAACCTTGTGGATAAGGCGTCCACCCTCACTCTAGAACAGCTGCCCCCACACATCCTTGATGAAAACAATAGAGAGGTGGCATGTGAGGTGCACAAGCAGGTGAGGAACATGGAGTTCCTGTCACCCAGTCCAGGGTAATATTCCCACCCTGGTGCTCTGTATCCTTTAGGAAAAGAAAAGAAAGATTTGTCTTCAATTCTTCTTCAAATCAAGAGTAGAAAAGCCTGAAATGTGCAATACATGTTGATCGAGAATACTGCATATTTACTGCCAGGTCTAGTACGATCCTCCTTTGCAATGAGAATAGTTGGTGGGCAAGGGGAGCACAGGGTGTTTCTTTACTACAACTCTGTATGTCTCTTAAATCATGGTCATCATCATCATCATGATCTCTATAACTAATTTTTTATTTCATTCTATACCTCAGTTCAGGGTTATGGTTTGGATGTGAGCTGTTCCCCAAAAGCTTACATGTGAGTCACTGCAGGAATGCTCAGAGGAGAAATGATTGGGTTGTAAGAGTCTAAATCTATTTAGTCGATTTTCCCTGAGGGTATTCTTTGAAGTGTTAGGGTGTGCCTGGTGGAGATTGGAATTGGGCACTGCCTTTGAGGTATATATTTTGTATCTGGAGAGTGGAGTGGAGACTCTTTTTTTCTCTCTGCTTCCTGATGATGCAAGCTGCTTCCCTCTGCCCTGCTCTTCTGCCATGATGTTCTGCCTCACCTTGAGCTCCAAGGAATGGAGATGGCCATCTATTAACTCAGATGTCTGAAAACATGAGCCCTCAAATAAACCTTTCCTGCTCTTTAATTGTGTTGGTCAGTTCATTTAGTCACACAGTGAAAAAGCTGACTAAAATGGTGGTCATGCATTTCTGCTTCAGCCTTGGGTGGCTTTTTGATAAGCCCAGACTCCCTCCTCATTCAGACCTAGTGATGCCTGCTCCCACCAGGGAAAAATCACACTCTTCGATGAGCTCCTTCCTTTGGATTCCCACAAGGAGATCAGGACCTTGTGCTCCTTCCTGAGATTCCACTAAACTCATCTAGGATAACTCGGTCATGGCTTTGTGCCATTGATATTTGAAAAAACACGTTTCTTAAGGTAAGCACAGGTGTCCCCATTGTGCATCAGGTAACACTGAAGCCCAGAAAGCCTCAGCTGCTCCCTCAGACACCAACACTGTCATGGTCAAAACAGACCAAGCTGAGCTGAGTTCTGGTCCTGAACTCTTTGTGTCAGAAAATGACCAGGATGGGTAGGAGATGGGTTATCTTGAGGCTCAGGCTGGGTCACAGGGCTTGCTTGTGTACCACATTGTTCACTGCTGTCCCACGAACCATGGCCTGTTAATCACCAGGAGCCTGTGTTGGCCTGCAGGAGGTAGATTCTGGGTCTGTGACTGGTTAGAGGTGGAGAACTTTGAGGGGCGTAGAGTCTGCTGTGCTTCTCAGGGCTTGCCTGGATTTTGCTGACTCTGTCTTTAATATTATCTGATTCCCTTTCCTGAGCAGATGGGTAACATATTTCTCAAGGTCACTTCTATCTGGGGCATCTGATTTTTAGGAGATCCTAGGGGCTGAAGTTTGGGGATACTGTATGGTTCATTCTTAGGGATTTGGCCCCTGCAACATACCCAGGGTCAAGCTCAGGGTAAAGGTTGGTTCTGCCATTATTGGCAATGGGGCTTAGCCTGGGTACAGAGCCTCACTGAAGACAGTGAACAAAGGAGCAAGAGAGCCATTGTGGAACCACCCCAGAGCTCAGAGCTGGACAGGGCTCCTTGTCTTCTGTCATTCTCTTAGGAAGGATGAACTTCTGTGGTCAGTAGTCCCTACTGAGGTAGGTGGTGCTGTACATGGTTCTCAGGGAGCCATCCAGTACCTCTCTCCCTCACACGTAGAGCTGTGCTGACTGGAGATGTCAGAGCTCCAAATGCAGTTCCCACTACTCTCTGATTTGGTGGATGACCAGGAACATGGAGAACTCTTTTCCAGCTGAGCTGATGTACGTCCTGATTTGGCAAAATTTTTTGCAAGCTCTCACTCAAACAGAGTTGTTTTTTTCCTCCTATGAATTGTTTTTTGTATTGCTCTTCTTCACCTTCTTGGCTACCAGTTGATCCCTTGTATGAATTGGAGCATTTGTCAATTTGATGCCTTGAGTCATAAAGAATTTTTTCCATAACTTTCTTTTTTTTTTTTTTTTTTTTTTTGCGGTGCTGGGGATCAAACCCAGGGCCTTGTGCTTGCAAGGCATGCACTGTACCAACTGAGCTATCTCCCCAGCCTTCCATAATGTTTTGAGGCCATCTGCAGCTAGGGAAGATGTGGTTTTCCCAGGCCATGGGAAAGAGATGAACTTCTGCAGCTGAAGATTGTGGTCTGCCTATTGGCGTCCACAACTTCATCTGTTTTCCCAAAGGCAGTGCCACCCCCAGGGACTAGGTCCCTGAAGTAGTGGAGCGAAAAATCCTGTCAGTGATGCCAGTGTTTATCAACACCAGTGTTCATAGCTCTGTTCCTCTTCCTAGGCAGCCACCAGCAGGTTCAGTCTCATGTACTCCAACACCTCTTGTGCCATGTTATGACTGCAAGATGCAGAGGGCACCAATAGACCATGAACCTGGGATGAGATAGGGTGCACAGTGGTGAGCTCTCCTGTCACTGTGGCCTGCTTGAGTCACCTTCCAGAGAATGTCCCCCAGAGGTCCAAATTGCACTGTCCAGAGCAGTTGAAAATCCCACTTCCCCTGATCATGTATTGAACTGATTTCTTCCACCACACACTTTGACCTTGATGTTCTCCCAAGGAATGGAGTCAGCTGTTTAAGGACTGACACCTCTGAAACTGTGGGCACCCAGATGAAATTTTCCTCCCCTAATTGTTTTTGTCATGTGGTTTGATTGTAGCAGTAAAAAAGCTAACTAAAACACTCATAGGTGTTCTCAGGGAAACTATTCTCTTCTGCATGACAGAAACCCACTCATTGTGTGCTGTACATTTCCTCTTGAATATAAGCATCACAGGTGGAGCTCTAACATTCATGCTAAGGTCTTAAGATCACCTGAATCCCCGATTTTTGAGGAGTGAGGCCACTCGTGATGGTTAATAACTGCTAAGGGGGAGATCCGTGAACCATCCCAGCACCTAGCCAACACAGGTTGTCCAAATTTTGGAAGTGCTCCAGTGGTTTCCCATTATTCCCTTTATTCAGTTGAATGCATTTCCTCTTCTATATCTGGATTTTGCTGTGTAACTCGAGATCTACATGCCTGATCCAAACTTGTTTAGGGATACTGCCTTCGTGAGGTAACCCATATTTTAAGTCACCTAGATATCTCCTCAGGGCATCTCTAAGAGTTGGGCACACTCTTGTGGTTGTATAGGCATGTGCCACAAGTAACTGATTTTCTCTCTACAGGAAGGTGGAACCCCTTCAGGAGCCAATGGTTGATGTGGCATCAGCTGTCCAGATTTTAGGACTGTTCCTCCTGAGACTTTATTCCAGAGGAAGACCACGGTTTTGGTTTCAGTATTATGTCTATTTGCACTTGTTGGTATAGGTCTTTGCAGCAAAATACCCCAGGGCTCTACCACATCATGATACTTGGATTATATGCTTCCTATTTACTTGAAATGGCAAGTATGTAGGAAAATTTGGTGAGACACAGGTACTCAGATAATAAGAAGAAAACCATAAGAAGACTCAAGTCCTCATATTAGCAAAAATGTTAGGATCTAGTTGTTTTCAGGTTTCTGACCCATGTTTCAAAAATTAAAGGGCATATTATTATATCCTGTCCTCCCACCAAAGAAACAGAAAAAAGGAAGTCTTGATGGTGAATCATGTTTCTGGAAATAGCAAATTTGTACTGGGGATATTGCTTCAGTGTGAATATTAGGAGTGAGTAGTGTTGTCTAGTGTTTAAGTCCTAGAGCAGGAAGGTGAGCAGGCAGAGGTGTCACTGAGGTTGCTGTTTGTCCCTGGATCCAGAGGACTCTGCAACAGAACAGAAAGTTATGACAAGGACAGGACTGTGTGTTTATGTCTCGACATTCAAAAATCACATTAGATATTTTTGGGTTTTATAAGAAGATCATGTCATTATTAATTAAAAATGCCACAGTTTTCAAAAGATTTATTAATTTCCTTTCTCACCACTGAGAGTCATGTACATTCCTTATTTTTAAAGTTTTTATTTTGAGACCTGGTCTTACTAAGTTGCTTAGGACCTCACTGTTCCTGAGGCAGGCTTTGAACTTTTGTCCTTCCTGCCTGGGAACTGCTGGAATTACAAGAGTGTATGAATGTGCCTGGCCATGTGTGCTCTTTCTTCTCACTTGAATTAGGACCATATTGTTCTCAGATACTTAGAGCTGGTCTGAGTAGTTCAGCTTACCTCATCGTGTGCACACCATCCCAGGGTGCTCATCATACATTGTCATTGTCCAGGACAAGTTCTCAGGCACAGAAAGTCAAAGAATGGGAATGTCTCTTGCCATTTTCTCTGTTGAAAGGGAGGAAAGAGATTGTCTCATCCATAGACCAGGCTTTTTGGAGATGTTTTCCATCCCAAGAACCCATGACCTTTGCTCAGCAGGGCTCTGAAATAATCTGACAGGATTTCATATTTAAAATGCAACCAATTCTGCAAAGAAACCACATTTCCAATGGATATCTATCCTCTTCTGTAGTTTGGACTACACTGAGAAAGTGAGTGAGCAAGTTAAGACCAAGTCTTCATTCATTACTCAGAGGCCATGTGAGAGTAAGAGTCAGACCTGAGTACGTAGTTTCTTGTCCCACATTCACATCTGTCCATGATTCTCTGTGTCAATGACAATGTTTCCACTGCCATCAACGGTGGCACAGTAATATTCCTTCTCATCCAAAGCCTGCAGCCCACTGATGGTCATGGTGGCTGTGTTTCCTGAGTTAGAGCCAGAGTCTGTGTTAGTGATTCCTGAGGGTCACTTGGTGCACCTGTAGATGATTAGGACAGATGCCTGGATGGCTTTGCTGGCACCAGGATACATATTTATTCCCCAATTTTTCTCCAGAGCATGTGATCAAGATTGTCTGACTTGAGATCACTGATATGGAGACTGGCTGATTCAGCCTTTAGAAGGCCACAATCTCTTCAAGGAGAGGCAGAGTTGAGAAAGACAATGAGGGTACCTACCTGGAGATCCACTTCCAGGCTGGTGTGGATGAGCCCCAGGGATACTCTCAGGCCCTCAGGGCATTCCTTCCAGCTCCATTGTCAATGAACCTCAACATGCAAGCAAAACGCCCCTCTCTCTTGGTAGCTGCCACCAACTGGGCTCATATAAACCAATGAGCCCAGTGTGGGGATTTCACACCCACTTCCAGTGCTCTAACAGCAGGCTCTTGAGGTTCCTGACACCACAGGCAGGCCTTGCTAGGCTCAGAGTCAGGGCAGATCTGGTCCCAGAGCCCTGGGCTACATGATTTGATGGGAACCATGAGTCAGCACCTGTGTAGTAAGTGAGGTATCCAAGGAGCAGGGGGTCCGGGCCATGGTGGAGGTGTACCTCAGGTGACTTCCTGAGGGCCAGGATGGGGTGGTTTCCTAAGAGGCATGTATTATCCCCTCACTGGAGAGAGATGCCAGTTATGCAAATCATTCTGAGTTGAGACTCATGAGCAACTGCTCATGGAATTTGTGTTTTCCAGAGCAAGGCTCAGCCTCCCAGGGACACAGAAGTGGGAGGATTAAATTGTGTATTTCCTCTTGATTCAATTTGAGTGGATCATATATGTCTCTAGAGACATGTTGATGTCCTTGAGATTTTCTACTTTGTTGGATTACAGAGTTTCAGAATACCTTCTAATTGTGTTTTGTATTTGGACAGTGTCTTTCATGATATTTCCTTTTTCATCCTGAATTTTAGGATTTTAAGTTTTCTCTCTCCTTCTCTTTGTTAGTGTAGCTAAGGGTTTATAAATTTTGTTTATTTTTTCAAAGAACCAATTTTTAATTTTATCAATTGCTTCTTTTGTTTCAATTTCATTGATTTCAGCTCTGATTTTAACGATTTCCTGTGTTCTACTTTTGGCGTTGATCTCTTCTTCTTTTTCTTCTTTTTCTTCTTTTGATCTGTAATGTTAGGTCATTTAAATGTTGACTTTTTCTTCTTTTATTGAATGTCCTCCATGAAATGAATTTTCCTTTGAGTACTGCTTTCAGTGTTCCAGAGATTTTGACATGTTGTATCTTTGTTCTCCTTTACCTCTAAGAATTTTTTTTAATTTGCCCCTGATGTCTTCTATTATCCATGCATCATTCAGTTGAGTATTATTAAATCTCCAGGTGTTGGAGTAGTTTAAATTTTTTATTTTGTCATTGATTCCTAATTTCATTCCGTTATTATCTGATAGAATACAAGGTAGTATCTCTATATTTTGGTATTTGCTAAGAGTAGCTTTTTGGCATAACATATGGTCTATTTTACAGAAGTATCCATGTGCTGCTGAGAAGAAAGTGTATTGCTCATTGATGGATGGAATATTCTATATATGTCTGTTAAGTGTATATTCTTTATATGTCTGTTATCGATTGTGTTCTTGAGATCTATGGTTCTTTGTTCAATTTTTGTTGGAAGATCTGTCCAGTGGTGAGAGTGGTGTGTTAAAGTCACCTCCTATTATTGTATTTAGGTCTATTCGATTCCTGGAATTGAGAAGGATTTGTTTGACATACTTGGATGAGTCACTTTTTAGGGCATAAATATTTATGATTGTTATGTCTTGCTGACTTATGGTTCCCATAAGCAGTATGAAATGTCCTTCTTTATCCCTTCTAACTAAATTTGTCTTGAAGTCTCCTTTATCTGATATGAGGATGGAAACCCCTGTTTTTTTGCTGAGTCCATGTGCATGGTATGTTTTTTCCCATTTTTTTCACCTTTAGTCTGTGGGTATCTTTTTCTATGAGATGAGTTTCTTGAAGGCAGCATATTGTTGGGTCTCTCTGTTAATCCAATTTGCCATACTATGTTTTTGATTGATGAGTTTAGGCAAAATTAACATTCATGGTCATTATTGAGATCTGATTTGTATTCCTGGTCATTTTGGCTTATTTTTGGTTTTTAACTTGACTTGGTTTCTCATTTGATTGACTTTTCCTTTAGGGTAGCTCTTCCCATTACTGACTTATATTGTTATTTTTCATTTCCTCCTCATGGAATATTTTGCTGAGAATGTTGTGTAGTGCAGCTCTCTATTTGTAAATTCTTTTAGCTTTTGTTTATCATGGAAGAATTTTATTTCATCATCATCTGAAAGTAAGTTTTGCTGGATATAAGATTCTTGGTTGCCATCCATTTCCTTTGAGAGCCTGAATAATGCTGTGTCAGGCCCTTCTAGATTTTAGGGGTTGGCCCAAGAAATCTGCTGATATCTGTATTGGTTCCCCCCGAATGTAATCTTTTTTTTTTTCTCCCAGGCTTTAAAATTCTCTCTTTATTTTGTATGTTAGTTATTTCCATTTTAATGTGACATGGTGTCGATCTGTTGTAATTTTGTATATTTGGTGTCCTGTAAGCCTCTTGTATTGGATTTTCCATTTCATTCTTCAGATTTCAGAATTTTTCTGATATTATTTCGTTGAATAGATTGTTCATTCCTTTAGTTTGTTTCTCTGTGCCTTCCTCAATCCCAATAATTCTTAAATTTGGTCTCTTCATGATATCTTAAAATTCTTGGACATTTTGTTCATGATTTCTTACCATCTTCTCTGGTCAAATTTGCTTTCAAGATTAAATATTTTGTCTTCGGTGTCTGAGGATCTGTCTTCCACGTGATCTAGTCTCTTGCTTTCTATTGAGTTTTTAATTTGGTTCATTGTTTCCTTCATTTCAAGAATTTCTGTTTTTTTTTTTAGAATACCTTTCTCTTTATTGAAATGCTCCTTTGCTTCCTGCATTTGCTCTTTTAACTAGTGATTGGTTCGATCATCCAATGCCTGCATTTGCTGTCTTATCTTGTTTGCTTCTCTGATCATTTTAATTATGTACATTCTGAACTCTCTTTCTGACATTTCTTCTGCCATGCTGTCATTGGATTTTATTGATGTAGCATCTAGGTTTGATTGGGACACTTTCTTCCCTTGTTTTCTCTTATTGCTCATGTATCTTCCCTTCTAGGAGTTCTAGGAGTGCAAATCTGAGGAATTGAATTTTCCCCCCTATAGACGTATAGTGTCCCTGAGGGTTTCCAATACACACACCTTGACGTGTGAGATCAATATTAGCAGCACACAATACAAATAATATGCATTCTTAACTCAATCAGTACATTTTAACATATTAACCATATTGTCTTAATAAACAGAGATTATGAGTTGAATTATTATTTACAGCATAGCCAATAGTTTTTCAATAAGTACCACAATTTCTAATGGTGGACAAAGAGGATGAGGAGGGTCATAGTATATACCATTAATGAGATAAGAAGTGGGTCTATAGAGGTACTATGTCATAGGAATAGTTCGAAGCAAAATTGAAGGAATTTGGTTGTTAGCATGTGTAAAGTGAGAAAGAGTCTCCAAGGAGACAGATAGACAAAAGAAAAATATAGAGAATGAGAAAAATATTAATAAAAGTAGGAATAATATTAGGAATAATAGGGATAATTGTAATATTACTACTAATAAAAAAAATTCTATAGTAAAACTATATAGTACTGTTCAAACCTGCTAGTCTTCAGTAGCCTGATGCCTGGGAGGAACTTGATAATGCAGTGACCCAAGAAGGGCAAGCAAAGGTCACTATTTAGCAGACAAGTGTGGTCAGGTATCACTGAGTAAAGAGTTCAGAGATCAGAAGTTCACAGGTTAGTTGCCAGTGGCAGCTCAGCCTTTGGTCACAATCCTTTGGTAATGATGGACACACATGTCTTGCCTTTGAACTTCAGTAGCCACTGCATCTAACACACCCCTGGGTTCAATAGGGTAGTCAAGGATTGATGTAGCTGGTGCCAGCGTGTAAGGGTATTGGTAGGGTGTGTAGATTAACCCAAGCTCAGGCCCTGGAGGGATTATAGCAGCAGTTGGATGAGGCCTTCCATTTAGCATATCAGTCATCTGTGTTTGTCTGATCAAAGGCATAATGGTAGGGCCAACTGTTGGGATGACAGACATAGGCCTAGTTATGATCCTAGAAGCAGCCTGGGCTGTTGCTGCAAGAGAAAAGCCAAGGGCTGATGATTTAATGTTGGCATCTCTCTAGGTGTCATTTGGAATCTCCATCCATCAGCTGCATCTTCTTCAGGCTGTTTTCTCCTCTGGTTGCAGGTACCAGTAGTGTCTTCACTTATTCAACTGCTCTCCTCAGTTTTATTTCTGCTCTGCTCTGAGCATCTTCCACAGTGATTCGCACATGGAAATCTTCATTCAGATGCTCCCAATTAGGCTTGCTCTATTTTGCTCCTCCTCCTTTTTATGTGTCATTAAGCCCCTGGCTGGTGCCATTATTATATATCCATTTTCTGCTTCAAGCTGTTTAGCTATAAGTCCTCTGGGTCCAAATATCTTCCCTGTGCTAATTTCTTCTTCCAGCAGCCTCTGGAGGTGGTTGGAGATTCTGCAGAATTTGGACAGGTTGCTAAAGTTCTTTTCGTCATTCATCATCTCCATCATCAGGTAATCTGTTATTACCATTTCCCTGATCACATGGACCAAACTCCACACTCTGCAGCTCACTCAGCCTGCCACCTTGGGGCCGGTGCCAGAGAGAAGAAATGGGCAAGGGTCATCCCGGGCCAGTGACCTCTCAGGAGTCAACATCCATCTCCGTGTGGCCAGTATATATGTGTGACATTGGAAATTGACAATTGGGTATGTATTCGGAGGTGAGAGTGTGTGACCTTATTTCACAGTAGTATGCTAATAGAAGAACTGGTGATAGTTGTCATAAGCTTGTTTTTAGGTCAAGACCCCCTAGCAAATCCCAGTGTAGACCATGGGAATTTGGGAACAGTAGTGTTACCTGCTGTACAAAATTACACACCTTTTGAAAAATAGCTCATGGTGCAAACCCAGGTAATTGTAGCTACAAAATAACATCAGTCATCCCTTGAATATGAGGCCAGAACTGTGTGATTGACCAGTCATGAGGTTAGACAGCTCAGCAGTGGACACTGCATGGTGGATATTTTGCATCTTGGAAGGAGCCATAGCAGGGCTCAATCTCAGTACTCTACAGTGGCAGGTGGTCCTGCCACATGTCTCCAATTTTCCAGTATCAGACACTCTCCCAGTATTCACACATATGTCCCATAGCTGGAGATGAGGCTTTGGGCACAAGGGGAACCAAAAACTCCTGCTACCTGACAGGTCAGTCCAGCAACATCTAATAATAATACAAAGAATGCTCATTGTCCATTCAGCATATACTAATCTCATTAAAGTTAAAAAAACATACATGTTTATTTTAATAATATGTTATATAATCAGCTGTATCAAAATAGTGTCATTTCCACAAGTAATTAATGAGAACTTATTTATGATATATTTTACACTCCTTTTCTCCTGTTGTTTCTTTGAAATATGTGTTATACATTTACATTACACGTCAATTTAGACAGTAAGGTTTTCTCAGAAAATTTTGATCTGTTTTTTATTTTCTCATTCACGTTTTTTTAAGGTAGATTTACTTAACCAAATTGACTGAAGCATGCTTGCTAATTTTCCAAACACTAAATTGTTAACAGAAATAATATGCATCCTTTGATATTCACAGTCACATATATAAAATGACTCCTATTTATTAGATTGAATTGACTTTGAAGGGAAAGTATGTTTGTTTCAAAATTACTGCTTGACCAAGTCTCTTATGAAATCCAGAACTTAAGTAGTATACTATCACACTTCTAAATCTAAATGGTATAATTTTTAAAATTTTTATTCCTTCTTTTTAGATATACATGACAGTAGAGTATATTTGGACATATTATTTATACATGAAGTATAACTTCCCATTCTTTTAGTTATACATGATGTGGAGTTATACTGGTTGTGTATTCATATATGAAGATAGGAAAGTTATGTAAATAATATATGTTAGGGGTATAAAAGTGCTGTTCTTTCACTGTTCAAGGTTATAAGCTCCTGCTTTTATTCACAGTTATGTTCATAAAAATGCAGTGTTTATCAGTGAAAACACTTGGTCTTTGTATTTTGGGGTTTCACTTATTCTGCTTAGTATGACAAAATGCATGCTACTTTCATGTATTACTAATGAAAAAAATTAAAAATAGAAAATAGAAAAAATAAAGAAACTCTCAAACAAACAAAAGAAGTCCAATATTGGTTTTAGGTGACTGCTCTTTGTATTTTTGGAGTTAAGTTTTTTAGTTCTTTGTATATCCTGGAGATTAATGATCTATCTGAGGTGCAGGTTGTAAAGATTTTCTCCCATTCTTGAGGCTCTCTGTTCACATTCTTGATTGTTTCCTTTGCTGTAGAGAAGCTTTTTAGTTTGATACCATCCCATTTATTGATTCTTGATTTTACTTGTATTGCTTTAGGAGTCTTATTGAGGAAGTCAGTTCCTACGCTGGCCTGGTGGAGAGTTGGGCCTCCTTTGTCTTCTAGTAGTCACAGATTCTCTGATCGAATGTCTAAGTCCTTGGTCCACTTTGAGTTGAGTTTTGTGCAGGTAGAGAGATAGTGGTTCAATTTCATACTACTACTTATGGATTTCCAGTTTTCCAAAGCACCATTTGTTGAAGAGGCTGTTGTTTTTCCAAAGTATGTTTATGGTGTCTTTGTCTAATCTGAGATACCTGTATTTATGTGGGTATAACTCTGTGTCTTCTAGTCTGGTTCCATTGGTCTTCATGTGTGTTTTGGTGCCAGTACCATGCTGGTTTTGTTACTGTAGCTCTATACTATAATAAAATGTCTGGTAATGTGATGCCTTCTGTGCTAAGGATTGCTTAGGCTATTCTGGACCTCTTGTTTTTCAAACGAATTTCATGACTGCCTTTTCTGTTTCTTTGAAGAATGTCACTGGAATTTTAATAGGAATTGCATTAAATCTGTATAATGCTTTTGGTAGTATGGCCATTTGACAATATGAATTCTGACTGTCCAAGAACATAGGAGATCTTTCCATTTTCTAATGTCTTCTTCAATTTCTTTCTGTAGTGTTCTGTTGTTTTCATTGTAGAAGTGTTTCACCTCTTTTGTAAGGTTGATTTCCAAATTATTTTTTAAGGCTATTTTGATAGTTTTCCTGATTTCTCTTTTAGCTGATTCATCATTGGTGTATAGGAACACAAGTGATTTATGAGTGTTAATTTTATATGCTGTAACTTTGTTGAATTCATTTGTGAGTTATAGAAGCTTTCTGGTGGAGTTGTATGGGTCTTTTAAATATATAATTATGTCATTGGCAAATAGGGTAGTTTGAGTTCTTCTTTTCCTATTAAATTCCCTTTAATTTATTTCTTCTTTCTAATTGCTCTGTCTAGAGTTTCCAGGACTATGTTGAATAGGACTAATGAAAGAGGGCATCCCTGTCTTGTTCCATTTTTTAGAGGGAATGTTTCAATATTCTCTATTTAGAATGATGTTGACCTTGGGTAGCTTTTACAATGTTGAGGTATGTTCCTACTATCCCTAGTTTTTCTAGTGTTTTGAACATGAATGGATGCTGTATTTTGTTAAATGCTATTTCTGCATCTATTGAGATGATCATGTGATTCCTGTTGTTTAGTCTACTGATGTGATTAATTACATTTATTGATTTCTGTATGTTGAACCAAACTTGCATCCTTGGATTTAACCCCACTTGATCATAGTGTACTATGTTTTTAATATGTTTTTGCATGTGATTTGCCAGAATTTTATTGAGAATTTTTGCACCTATGTTCCTGAGGGCTATTGGTCTGATGTTTTCTTTCCTTGATGTGTCTTTGTCTGATTTTGGTATCAGGATGATACTAGCTTCAAAGAATGAGTTTGGAAGGGTTCCCTCCTTTTCCAATTCATGAAATAATTGAAGGAGTACTGGTGTACATTCTGCTTTGAAGGTTTTGTAGAACTTGACTGAGAAGCCATCTGGTCCTGGGCTTTTCTTTGTTGGTAGGCTTTTGAAGGTGTCTTCAATTTCATTGCTTGAAATTGATCTGTTTAAATTTTCTAGGTCCTCTTGATTCCATTTGGGTAGGTAATATGGCTCTAGTAATTTGTTGATGTCTTCATGATTTTTTATTTTATTGGAGTATAGATGTTTAAAGTAGTTTCTGATTATCTTCTGTATTTCAGTGGTGTCCATGGTGATATTTCCTTTTTCATCTCGAAGTTTAATAATTTGACATTTCTCTCTTTTTCTCTTCATCAGCTTGGCTAAAGTTTTGTAAATTTTATTTATTTTTTTTCAAAGGACCAACGTTTTGTTTCATCAATTTTTTGAAATTTTTTTTGTTGTTGTTTCATTTTCATTAATTTCAGTTCTTATTTTAATTATTTCGTGTCTTCTGTTTTTGTTATTGATTTTTTCTTCTTTTTCTAGGGCTTTGAGATGTAAAGTTGGGTTATTTAATTGGCAACTTTCTATTCTTTTAAACAATATGCTCAGTGCAGTGAATTTTCCTCTCAGAACCATCTTCATAGTGTCCCAGAGATTTTGATAAGTTGTGTCACTTTTCTTATTTAACTTTCAGTATTATTTTTTACTTCATCCCTGATTTCTTCAGCTATCTGTTGATCATTCAATTGTATATTATTTAGTCTTCATGTGTTAGTGCAGCTTCTGTTTTTCATTTTATCATTGATTCCAATTTCATTCCCTCATGATCTAATAAAATTCATGATATTATCTCTATTTTTTTATTGCCAAGAGTTGCTTTGTGGCATAGGAGATCATATAATTTAGAGAAGGATCCATGTGCCAATCAGAAGAATGTGTTCCCTTATTGATAGATGAAATATTCTACATATGTCTGTTAAGTATAAATTATTAATTGTATTTTTTAGTTCTGTATCTTCTTTATTTAATTTCTGTTTGGCAGATCTATCAAGTGGAGAGAGAGGCATGTTAAAGTCACCAGTATTATTCTTTTGTGGTCTATATGATTCTTGAAATGGTGAAGTGTTTGATGTATGTACTGCTTCATTATTGGGCATCAATTTTTAAGATTGTTATGTCTTGGGCTGGGTATTGTGACTCAGTGGTAGAGCATGTGCCTCACATGCATGTGGGGCACTGGGTTTGATCCTCAGCACCACATAAATAAATAAAATAAATAAAAAGAAATGTATTGGATCCATCTACAACTAAAAATTTTTTTTAAAAGATTGTTATGTCTTATTGGTGTATTGTTCCCTTTTTCAGTATGAAATAAACGTCCTGGTCCCCTCTGATCTACTTTGTCTGAATTCTACTTTATCCAATATGAGTAGAGAGACCCTGCTTAAGAAATTCATGTGAATGACATGTTTCTCCAATTCTTTCACCTTTAATCTGTGGATATGTTTCCCTATGAGGTGAATCTCTAGGAGACAGCATATTGTTGGGTCTTGTTTTTTAATCCAATCTTCCTTCCTATGTCTTTTGATGTATGAGTTTAGATCATTGATATATTATGTTATTATTGTGATATGATTTGTATTCTCTATCACTTTGATTTATTTATGGATTTTAATTTGAATTAGTTTTTCCTTTGAGTTTTCCGTTAGTGTAGTTCCTCCCTTTGCTTTTTTTTACTTTTTTTTTTTTTTTGATACTGGGGAATGAACTTCAGGTACACTTAAAGCCTGAGCCACATCCCCAACCCTATTTTGTATTTCAGTCAAAGACAGTTTGCTTAGCACTTCACTTTTGCTGAGGTTGACTTTGAACTCGCCATTCTCCTGCCTCAGTTCTAGGCACTGGGATTACAGGCATAGACCACCGCACCTGACTTGGTTTTTACTTTTATTTTTCATTTCTTTTTTTAATTTTTTAATTTTTTTACAGACTTCATTTTGAGTCATTATACACAAATGGAATACATCATTTATCTCTATGGTTGCACACCATGTAGATTCATACCATTTGTGTAATCATACATGTACATAGGGCAATGATGTCTGTCCCATTCCATCGTTTTTCATACCTCCCTCTCATTTCCCTCTACATAAATTTCATCCATTCTTCTCTATCCCCCCAACTACCCACCCCCATTATATATCATCATCCACTTATCAGTGAAAACATTCAGTCTTTGGTTTTTCAGGATTGGCTTATTTCCCTTAGCATGATATTCTCCAATTCCATCCATTTATCTGCATATGCCATAATATTATTCTTCTTTATGGCTGAATAATATTCCACCAAGTATATATACCACAGTTTCTTTATCCATTCATCCATTGAAAGGCATTTAGGTTGGTTCCACAATCTAGCTATTGTAAATTGAGCTGCTATAAATATTGATGTGGCTGCGTTACTGTAGTATGCTAATTTTAAGTCCTTTGGGTATAAACCGAGGAGTGGGATAAGTGGGTCAAAAGGTGGGTCCATTCCAAGTTTTCTTAGGATTCTCCACACTGCTTTTCAGAGTGGCTGCACCAATTGGCAACTCCACCAGCAATGTAAAACTGCTATTTCCCCACTTCCACACCAACATCTATTATTGTTCCTGTTCTTCATAATAGCCATTCTAATTGGAGTAAGATAAAATCTTAGAGTTGTTTTAATTTGCATTTCTCTAACTATTAGAGATGTTGAACACTTTTTCATATATTTATTAATCACCTGTATGTCTTCTTTGAAAAGTGTCTGTTCAGTTCCTTGGTCCATTTATTGATTGGTTCTTTGTATTTTTGTTGTAAAGTTTTGTAAGTTCTTTATAAATTTTGGACATTAGTGCTCTATCTGAAGTGTGTGAGAGCTGGGGATATAGCTCAGTTGGTAGAGTGCCTGCCTTGCAAGCACAAAGCCCTGGGTTCAATCCCCAGCACCGCAAGAAGACAAAAAAAAAAAGTCCTTACTCTGAAGTGCGTGAGGGAAAGATTTTCTCCCACTCTGTGGGTTCTCTTTTCACACTATTGATTGTATCCTTTGGTGAAAAAAAGCTTTTTAGTTCGAATTCATCCCATTTATTGATTCTTGCTTTGATTTCTTGTGCTTTGGGAGTCTTGTTAAGGATGTGTGATCCTAAACCAACATGATGGAGATTTGGGCCTACTTTATCTTCTATTTGGTGCAGGGTCTCTGATCTAATTCCTAAGTCCTTTATGCATTTTGAGTTGAGTTTTGTGCAGGGTGAGAGATAGGGGTTTAATTTCATTTTATGGCATATACATTTCCAGTTTTCCCAGCACCATTAGTTGAAGAGGCTATATTTTCTTCATTATATATTTTTGGCAACTTTGTCTAGTTTGAGAAAACTTTATTTATTGGGGTTTGTCTCTGTGTCCTCTATTCTATACCATTGATCTACCTGTCTATTTTGGTGTCAATACCATGCTGTTTTTGTAACTATTGCTCTGTAGTATAGTTGGAGTTCTGGTATTATGATACCCCCTGCTCACTCTTCCTGCTGAGGATTGCTTTAGCTATTCTGGATCTCTTATTTTTCCTAGTGAATTTCATGATTGCTTGCTCTGTTTCTATGAGATACATCATTGGAATTTTAATTGGAATTACATTGAATTTGTATAGCACTTTTGGTAGTATGGCCATTTTGATAATATTAATTCTTCCTATCCAAGAACATGGGAGATATTTCCATCTTCTAAGGTTTTCTTTAATTTCTTTCTTTAGTGTTCTGTAGTTCTCATTGTAGAGGTCTTTCACCTCTTTTGTTAGATTGATTCCCAAGTATTTTTTTGAGGTTATTGTGAATTTATAAGTGATGAATCCTCTGAGGATTCATCACTTATAAATAAAAATGCATTAGATTTTCCAGCATTGATTTCATATCCTGCTACTTTACTGAATTCGTTTATGAGTTCTAGAAGTTTTCTGGTGGAATTTTTTGGTTCCTCTAAATATAGAATCATGTCCTCAGCAAATAGGGGTAGTTTGAGTCCTTCTTTTTCCTATTCGTATTCCTTTAATTACTTTGGTCCAATTGCTCTGGATAGAATTTCTAGGACAATGTTGAATAGAAGTGGTGAAAGAGGGCATCCCTGCCTTGTTCCAGTTTTTAGGAGGAATGCTTTCAGTTCTTCTCCATTTAAAGTGATGTTAGCCATGGACTTAGCATAGATAGCCTTTACAATGTTGAGATGTGTTCCTAGTATCCCTGTTTTTTTCTAGTGTTTTGAGCATGAAGCGGTGCTGTATTTTATCAAATTCTTTTTCTGCCTCTATTGAAATAATCATATGATTCTTAACTTTAAGTCTACTGATGTGATGAATTGCATTTATTGATTTCCAGATGTTGAACCAACCTTGCATCATTGGGATACACCCCACTTGATCAGGGTGCACTATATTTTGAATATGTTTTTGTATGCAATTTGCCAGAATTTTGATAAAATTTTTGCGTCTATATTCATCACGGATATTGGTCTAAAGTTTTCTTTCCTTCATGCGTCTGTTTGCAGTTTTGGTATCAGAGTGATACCAGCTTCATAGAATGAGTTTGGAAGGGATCCCTCCTTTTCTATTTCCTGGAATACTTTAAGGAATACTGGTACTAGTTCTTCTTTAAAGGACTTGTAGAATTTGACTGACAATTCATCTGGTCCTGGGATTTTCTTGGTTGGTAAGCTTTTGATGACTTCTTCTGTTTCAGTGCTTGAAATTGATGTTTAAATTGTGTACATCTTCCTGATTCAGTTTGGGAGGATCATATGTCTCTAAAACTTTTTCAATGTCTTCAATATTTTCTATTTTGTTGGAGCTTAGATTTTCAAAGTAGCTTCTAATTATGCATTTCAATGGTGTCTGTCATGATCTTTCATTTTTCATCACAAATTCTAGTAATTTGAGTTTCTCTCTCCTTCTCTTCATTAGTGTGACTAAGGGTTTATCAATTTTGTTTACTTTTTCAAAGAACAACACTTTTTGTCAATTTTTTAATTGTTTCTCTTGATTCAATTTCATTGATTTCAGCTCTGATTTAATTATTTCCTGTCTTCTACTATTTTTGGTGTTGATCTGTGCTTTCTTCTCTTTGAGTTGTAATGTTAGGTCATTTAGTTGTTGACTTTTTATTTTTTAATGTATGAGCTCAATGCAAAAAACTTTCCTCTTAGTACTGCTTTCAAAGTGTCCCTGAGATTTTGATATGGTGTGTCATTGTTCTCATTTACCTCTAAGAATTTCTTTTTATCTCTTTCCTGATATCTTCTGTTATCATTGCATCATTCAAAAGCATATCATTTAATCTCCAGGTGTAGTTGTAGTTTTGTTTTTTATTTTATCATTGATTTCTAATTGCATTTCTTTATGGTCTGATAGAATACAAGGTAGTATCTCTATTATTTTGTATTTACTAGTGGCTTCTCTGTGGCATAGCATATGGTATGTTTTGGAGAAGGATCCATGAGCTGCTGAGAAGAAAGTGTATTTGCTCAATGATGGATGAAATACTCTGTATATGTCCAGTAAATCTATATCATTGGTTGTATTCTTTAGTTCCATAGTTTCTTTGTTCATCTGATGTTTGGAGGATCTATCTATCCAGTGGTGAGAGCAGTGTGTTCAAGTCATCCACTATTATTGTGTTTTGGTTTACTTGATTCTTCAAATTGAGAAGGGCTTGTTTGATGTACATAGATGCTCCATTGTTTGGGACATAAATATTTAAAATCATTATGTCTTACTGGTTTATGGTTCCCTGGAGCAGTATGAAATATTCTTCTTTATCCCTTCTGACTAACTTAGGTTTGAAGTCCACTTTATCTGATATGAGGATGGAGACCCCTGCTTTTTTACTGGGTCCATGTGCATGGTATGTTTTTCCCCGTCCTTTCACCTTTAGTTTGTGGATGTCTTTTTCTATGAGATGACGCTTTCAAAGGCAGCATATTGTTGGGTGTTTCTTTTTAATCCAATCTGCCAGTCTATGTCCTTTGATTAATGAGTTTAGGCCATTATCATTCAGGGTTATTATTGTGATATGATTTGTATTCCTGGACATTTTGGCTTATTTTTGGTTTGTAACTTGACTTAGTTTCTCCTTTGATTGACTTTTCCTTAGGTAGTTCCTTCCCTTGCTGACTTGTATTGTCGTTTTTCACTTCCTCCTCATGAAATATTTTGCTAAGAATGTTCTGTAATGTTCTAGTTGTGAATTCTTTTAGTTTTTGTTTATCATGTCAGATTTTTGTTTCATCTTCAAATCTGAAGCTTAATTTTACAGGGTATAGTATTCTTGGTTGATGTCCATTTTCTTACAGATCTTGATATAAATTATTCCATGACTTCCTAGCCTTAAGGGTCTGGGTTGAGAAATCAGCTGAGATCTGTATTGGTTTCCCTTTAAAAGTAATCTCTGTATTGGTTTCCCTTTAAATGTGATCTCTCATTTTTCTCTGAAAGTCTTTAAAATTCTATCCTTATTCTGTATCTTGGGCATTTTCATAATAATGTAATTTGGTATCCATCAGTTGTAATTTTGTATATTTGGGGTCCTATAAGTCTCCTGTATTTGGTTTTCCATTTCTTTCTTCAGATATGGGAAATTTTCAAATATTATTTCATTGAAAAGAGTGTGCATTCCTTTGGATATATCTATACTGATAAATCTTAAGTGTGTTCTTTTCATGGTACTCATATTTCTTGGAAGCTTTGTTCACGTTCATTTAACATCATTTACCCATAGTCCACTTTACTTACTAGAAGACATATTTTGTCTTCATTGCCAAAAATTCTGTCCTCCAATTGGTCTAGTCTTCTGGTAGTACCTTCCAATGAATTTTTTTTATTATTGTATACAAATGGGATACATGTTGTTTCTCCATTTGTACATGGAGTCAAGGCATACCATTTGTGTAATCATACATTTACTTAGGGCAATCATGTTTGATTCATTATTTTTTTCCCTTCCCCCCCACCCCTCCCACCCCTCTTTTCCCTCTATACAGTCCTTCTTTCCTTCATTCTTACCACACTCCTTATCCCTAACCCTAAACCTAATGCTAACCCCTCCACCCCCCAATATATGTCCTCATCCGCTTAGCAGCGAGATCATTTGTCCTTTAGTTTTTTGAGATTGGCTTATCTCACTTAGCATGATATTTTCCAATTTCATCCATTTGCCTGCAAAAGCCATAATTTTTTCATTCTTCAAGGTGTAGTAATATTCCATTGTATATACATGCCACAGTTTCTTTATCCATTCATCAACTGAAGGGCTTCTAGGTTGGTTCCACAATCTGGCTACTGTGAACTGAGCAGCTATGAACATTAATGTGGCTGTATCTCTGTAATATGCTGATTTTAAGTCCTTTGGGTATAGGCCAAGGAGTGGGATAGCTGGGTCAAATGGTGGTTCCATTCCACGTTTTCTAAGGAGTCTCCACATTGCTTTCCTGAGTGGCTGCACTAATTTGCAGCCCCACCAGCAATGTATGAGTGTACCTTTCTCCCCACATCCTCGCCAACACCTGTTGTTGCTTGTATTCTTGATAATCGCCATTCTGATTGGGGTGAGATGGAATCTTAGGGTGGTTTTGATTTGCATTTCTCTTATTACTAGAGATGTTGAACAATTTTCCATATGTTTGTTGATTGCTTCTAGATCTTTTTAGTTTGAATCTATCCCAGTTATTGATTCTTGCCTTTATTTCTTGTGCTATGGGAGTCCTGTTGAGGAAGTCTGGTCCTAAGCCGACATGTTGAAGCTCTGGACCTACTTTTTCTTCTATAAGACGCACGGTCTCTGGTCTGATTCCGAGGTCCTTAATCCATTTTGAGTTTAGTTTCGTGCATGGTGAGAGATATGGGTTTAGTTTCATTCTGTTGCATATGGATCTCCAATTCTCCCAGCACCATTTGTTGAAGAGGCTATCTTTTCTCCATTGCATACTTTTGGCCCCTTTGTCTAGTATGAGAAAATTGTATTTATTTGAGTTTGTGTCCGTGTCCGTGTCCTCTATTCTGTACCATTGATCCACCTTTTTTATTTTGGTACCAATACCATGCCGATTTTGTTACTATTGCTTTGTAGTAGAGTTGAAGATCTGGTATAACGATACCCCCTGCTTCACTCTTTCTGCCAAGGATTTCTTTAGGTATTCTGGGTTTTTTATTCTTCCAAATGAAGTTCATAATTGCTTGCTCTATTTCTGTAAGGTACATCATTGGGATTTTAATTGGAATTGCATTGAATCTGTATAGCATTTTTGGTAGTATGGCCATTTTGACAATATTAATTCTTCCTATCCAAGAACATGGGAGATCTTTCCATCTTCTAAGGTTTTCTTGAATTTCTTTCTTTAGTGTTCTGTAGTTCTCATTGTAGAGGACTTTCACCTCTTTTGTGAGATTGATTCCCAAGTATTTTATTTTTTGCGATGCTATTGTGAATGTGGTAGTTCTCCTAATTTCTCTTTCTGAAGATTCATCACTTATGTATAAAAATGCCTTAGATTTATGAGCATTAATCTTATATCCTGCTACTTTACTGAATTCATTCATGAGATCTAAAAGTTTTCTGGTGGAATTTCCTGGTTCCTCTAAGTATATAATCATATCATCAGCAAATAGGGATAGTTTGAGTTCTTCTTTTCCTATTCGTATACCTTTAATTTCTTTGGTCTGTCTAATTGCTCTGGCTAGAGTTTCAAGGATGATATTGAAAAGAAGTGGTGGAAGAGGGCATCCCTGCCTTGTTCTTGTTTTAGGGGGAATGCTTTCAATTTTTCACCATTTATAATGATATTAGCCATGGGCTTAGCATAGATGGCCTTTACAATGTTAAGTAAGGTTCCCACTATCCCTATTTTTTCTAGTGTTTTGACCATGAAGGGGTGCTGCATTTTATGAAATGCTTTTTCTGCATCTATTGAAATACTCATGTGATTCTTGACTTTAAGTCTATTGATATGGTGAATTACATTTATTGATTTCCTGATGTTGAACCAACCTTGCATCCCTGGGATGAAACCCACTTGATCATGGTGCACTGTCTTTTTAATATGCTTTTGTATGCGATTTGCTAAAATTTTGTTAAGAACTTTTGCGTCGATATTCATTTAGGATATTGGTCTGAAATTTTCTTTCCTCAATGTGTCTCTGACTAGTTTAGCTATCAGGGTAATATTGGATTCATAGAATGAGTTTTTGAGGGTTCCCTCCTCTTCTATTTTATGGAATACTTTGAGAAGTGTTGGAATGAGCCCTTCTTTAAAGGTTTTGTAGAACTCGGCTGAGAACCCATCTGGTCCCGGACTTTTCTTTGCTGGTAGGCTTTTGATGACTTCTTCTATTTCATTACTTGAAATTGGTCTATTTAAATTGTGTATGTCCTCCTCATTCAGTTTAGGCAATTCATATGTCTCTAGAAACCTGTTGATGTCTTCGAAATTTTCTATTTTGTTGAAGTATAGATTTTCAAAATAGCTTCTAATTATGTTTTGTATTTCAGTCGTGTCTGTTGTGATATTTCCTTGTTCATTCCAAATTTTAGTGATTTGGGTTTTCCCTCGTCTTCTCTTTGTTAGTGTGGCCAAAGATTTATCAATTTTGTTTATTTTATCGAAGAACCAACTATTTATTTTGTCAATTTTTTGTATTGTTTCTTTTGTTTCAATTTCGTTGATTTCAGCTGTGAGTTTAACTATTTCCTGTCTTTTACTAAGTTTGGTGTTGGTCTGTTCTTCTTTTTCTAGGGCTTTGAGCTGTAGTATTAGGTCGTTTATTTGTTGAGTTTTACTTCTTTTATTAAATGCGCTCCATGAAATAAATTTTCCTCTAAGTACTGCTTTCATAGTGTCCCAGAGATTTTGATATGATGTTTCTTTGTTCTCATTTACTTCTAAGTATTTTTTAATTTCCTTCCTAATATCTTCTGTTATCCATTCATCATATAATAGCATATTGTTTAATCTACAGGTTGTTGAGTAGTTTCTGTTTTTTACTCTTTCATTTATTTCTAACTTCATACCATTATGATCTGATAGAATACAAGGTAGTGTCTCTATCTTCTTGTATTTGCTAACATTAGCTTTGTGGCATAATATATGATCTATTTTAGAGAAGGACCCATGTGCTGCTGAGAAGAAAGTGTATTTGCTCTTGGTTGGATGGTATATTCTATAAATGTCTGTTAAGTCTAAATTCTTGATTGTGTTATTGAGATCTATGATTTCTTTGTTCAATTTTTGTTTGGAAGATCTGTTCAGTGGTGAGAGAGGCGTGTTAAAATCACCTAGTATTATTGTGTTATGGTCTATTTGGTTTGTAAAATTGAGAAGGATTTGTTTGACATACATGGATGAGACACTGTTTGGGGCATAGATATTTATGAATATTATATCTTGCTGACTTATGCTTCCCTTAAGCAGTATGAAATGTCCTTCTTTATCACTTCTGATTAACATTGGCTTGACGTCCACATTATCTGAAATGAGGATGGATACTCCAGCTTTTTTGCTGAGTCCATGTGCATGGTATGTTTTTCCCCATTCTTTCACCCTTAGTCTATGGGTATCTCTTTCTATGGGGTGAGTGTCTTGCAGGCAACATATTGATGGATCTTTCTTTTTAATCCAATCTGCCAGTCTATGTCTTTTGATTGATGAATTCAGGCCATTAACATTCATGGTTGTTATTGAGATATGATTTGTATTCCCGATCATTTGGTTCATTTTTTAAATTTTATTTGTTTATTTATTCACTCATTTTTCTGACACAACTTGGTTCCTCCTTTATTTCACAGTTCCTTTAGGATAATTACTTCCTTTGCTGATTTGCTTCTTTGTTTTTTATCTCTTCTGCATGAAATATTTTGCTGAGAATGTTATGTAATGCTGGCTTTCTTTTTGTAAATTCTTTTAGCTTTTGTTTATCATGGAATGATTTTATTTCATCGTCAAATCTGAAGGTAAGTTTTGCTGGGTATAAGATTTTCGGTTGGCATCCATTTTCTTTCAGAGCTTCAAAAATGTTATTCCAGGCCCTTCTAGCTTTTAGGGTCTGGATTGAAAAATCTGCTGATATCCGTATTGGTTTCCCCCTGAATGTAATTTGGTTCTTTTCTCTCACAGCCTTTAAAATTCTGTCTTTATTTTGTATATTAGGTATTTTCATTATAATGTGCCTTGGTGTGGGTCTGACTAATTTTGTATATTTGGAGTCCTATAAGCATCTTGAACTTGATTTTCCATTTAATTCTTCACATTTGGGTTATTTTCTGATATTATTTGATTGAACAGATTGTTCATTCTTTTGGTTTGTTTCTCTAAGCCTTCCTCAATCCCAATAATTCTCAAATTTGCCTTTTTCATGATATCCCATAGTTCTTGGAGATTCTGTTCATGATCTCTTACCATCTTCTCGGTGTGCTCAACTTTGTTTTCAAGTTTAAGTATTTTGTCTTCAATATCTTAGGTTCTGTCTTCCAGGTGTTCTATCCTATTGGTTATGCTTTCTATGGAGTTCTTAATTTGGTTTATTGTTTCCTTCATTTCAAGGATTTCTGTTTGGTTTTTTTTCAATATCTCTAACTCTTCATTGAAGTGATCTTTTGCTTCCTGTATTTGCTCTTTTAACTGTCGATTGGTGCGATCATTCAATGTCTCCATTTGCTCTTTCATCTCATCATTCAATTCCTGCATTTGCTCTTTCATCTAATCGTTTGTTTCCCTGATCATTTTAATTATGTACATTCTGAATTCCCTTTCTGTCATTTCTTCTGCCATGCTGTCATTGGATTTTATTGATGTAACATCTAGATTTGTTTGGGGCATATTCTTCCCTTGTTTTCTCATATTGTTCAGGAATCAGTGGGTCATTAAGATATTGCAGATTTCCTCCATTGACTTAATAATGTCCCTGAAGATTGCTAGTATATCACCTCTTATCCTACAGTAGTCTACAGTCTTGGAGGAAGTTGATAATGCGGTGCTCCACAAGGAAGCTGCCTCTCTAGGGGTGGTGACCCTCAGGTGGGGTATATTCCCTGCTAGTGGGCAGAGGTGCCTCCACTTGTTGACCAATGGTCATCCAAAGTGGAACTAGGCTGGGGGCTGAGGCAAGGCCTGTTTGTGCCTGTGTCTCTGGTTTTACCGTCCTTGTGGGAAAACCTCACCCGGCAGGGAAGACTCACCCGGTGGGGCAGTCTCACTGGTCAGTTCCCCTCCTAGAGGTTCCCCTCAATCTACAACTACCACCTGGGCTGGGCTGTCTTCCTCTGCAACGTTCCCAGGGGCCCGGACCTACCTCCTGGGCCTGGGAGCCTCACCCTTCGCAGACGAGTCTCCTTAGGCTGCCTCTCCTCAGAGAATCTGCCCGCAGTCCTGGAATCTTTGCTCCACCCATAGGCTTGTCTCTGTGCGGCTCTTCCAGCAAGAAGCCGCCTAGGTCCTGGGAACCTGCTCTGTGCCTAATCGCCTGGCTATGTGGCCCCTCCTCTGAGCTGCCACCTGGAATCCTGTACAATAGCTCCGAGTCCCAGAGACATGCCACACACCTCTTCCTCTGGACAGCCTCCCAGTGTTCCGACGCAGTCACTAGGAGTCCAAGCAACTCACATCGTGTCTCCTCTTGCTGCCAACTGCCCATAGCCCTAGGCAGTCACTCCAAGTCCAAGTGACCCGCCCTGTTCCTCCTCCTTCTCGGGGTAGCCCCCCAGGTGTTCAGGAGCAGTGGCTCAGAGACCAAGTGACCCACTGTGCTCCTCCTACAGGCAGGCCACTGGTGTTCACGAATGGTCGCTTTGAGTCCACCACTCACCTCTCGCCTCATCCTCTGGCAAACACCTGTAGCTCTGATACAGTCACTCCTAGACCAAGCGACCCACCGCACTTCTCCTCTTCCTCCAGGCAACCACCCGGCGTTCAGAAGCAATCGCTCTGAGTCCAAACAGCTCGCCATGCAGCTCCTCCTCTGGCAACCGCCTGTAGCTCTGATGCAGTCACTCCTAGTCCAAGTGACCCGCCGCGCTTCTCCTCTTCCTCCGGGCAACCCCCCGGTGTTCAGAAGCGATCGCTCTTAGTCCAAACAGCTCGCCACGCAGCTCCTCCTCCAGCAGCCGCCCTGGAGACCCAGTGGTTGCTCTGAGTCCAAGCGCTGTGCTGAGCAGCCACCTCTATAATTTTCCCAGTGGTCCGTGTTTACCACTCCAGTGGGGGGAGGGGCGTCTCGCCGGGCAACTCTACTTCACAAAGTTCCCTGCATTCCGGGGCTACCGCCCCATCCAGGATGCCTCCCCAATGGGAGAGACTCACCTGGCGGCTTTGAGTTGGTCCCAAGTCTCTCACTATCTCCTCTTTTGAATCCTGCGTCCTGGAGCAACATGAAATGCAGCCGCCCTCTAGTCCACCATCTTGAATCCTGCAAGAACCAATTTTTAATTTTGTCAATATTTCAATTGCTTCATTTGTTTCAATTTCATTGATTTCAGCTTTGATTTTAACTATTTCCTGTGTTCTACTCTTGTTCTTTTTCGAAGTCTTTGATCTGTAATGTTAGGTCATTTATATGTTGACTTTTTCTTCTTTTATTGAATATGCTCCATGAAATGAATTTTCCTCTGAGTACTGCTTTCAGTGTTTCAGAGATTTTGATATGTTGTATCTTTGTTCTCATTTACCTCTAAGAATTTTTTTTTAATTCACCCCTGAGCCCATAGAGGCTCCGTCCAGTCCCAGGACTGCTTGGAATCATGGGCTGGGGATACAAACAAAAAACTCACCTCTGACCACTAGCACAACAATGTCCTGTCCTCATATCCTTCCTTCTATGGTTTATAGTTCAAGGTTGTATACATAGCTGTGCCATTCATTCTGGGGAGATTTCCTTTGTCAACTGCTTGATCTTGAGGGAGAGAATGGACTGTGTACTTATTACAACTCACTTGGAAACAAATCCTAATAATACCATTTTTCACTATGGAAATTCAGTCACTATTAACCATGGAGGGCTGTGTCGTCAGAGGAGTCAACTCTGGGCAATAGATTTTCAGGAATGGCCTGAAGCAGAGAATGCCTTAGTTACTATTTATTTCTCAGTTTCCCTGGACATGAGTTTCTTAGGTACAATAGTAAAGATGACACATGTGGCCTCAGTCCTCAACACCAGGCACACTCACTACAGGATGGCAGTGATAATGAGAGAGGGAGGAGCATGTGATATTCCCAGAGGGACACACACAAACACATGTACCACCACCACCACCTCCATGCAGAATGATGAAAGGTGCTGGATCTACTGCCCCCTATTGCAGAATATATGCACACAGGATATAAATATCAGAGTGCCCCAAAGTGGCTTTGGGTACAGGAACCAGATGAAGGAAATGCACCGCCCTTGGTATTCGGTTCCATGAAATGGCTGGGATGGAAGACTGGGCCTCCATGCTCCAGCTTCTCCCCAGCAGCATCTGCAGGTCCTTTACTCCCTTTGCAATGCCTACTTCTCTCCTACCACTCTCACTGTTCCCTCAACTCTATGGTCTCCCTCCCTCTCTCTCTGCTCCAAGGCTCCATTCCCTATACCAAGTTCCTGTTCCCAGGAGCAAACTCCCAACACCCTGACTCCTGTCTGTCTCTGAGATCAGTCCACAGTCATACTTCTGAGGTGAACACTTGAGAATGAGACCTTGGAGTCTCCTAAGACTCAGCTGCCCCTATTAGAAGTGGCCTTGAAACTCCTGTCACCCACCTGCTCATGAGAGAGGGAAGCTGGCAATAATGTAGAGAGAACCAGCAGGAACCAGGCCAGCCATGCTCAGCACAGCTCAGTACAGCAGAGCAGATTCACAATTTCCCTCAGGTTCTCCAACCTAACCTGGGCTTAGCCCCCAACCTGAACACTGTATTGGACTCCCAGTGACAGTCCTGGCATGATAGGAGGCAGTGATTGACTATGTGGGACACAAGCCCTGGGGCTTAGTTGACACTCATCTTTTCACCTCCCTTTTCTTTCCCTACAGGGACTAGGACCTGAATTCAGGGTGCTGTGTCATCTCTCCATGACAATACTGATCTCTTCTCCTGGGCAACTGAATGTCATCCGTACCTGATCTCAAATGGGGGCAGCTATACAAACATTACGACATAAGTTTTTCAAATATAAATGATAGAAAGCAATGAAACTGTCTTATTTATTGTGGTAATAGTGAGAGGTTCAAGGTCTTAGATCTTGTCCTTCCTCAAAGGAAATCCAAGGAAATGGGATCCACATGCATTGTGATTTATCCATCTTTGGCACAGGCCTCTCTGGGTCTGAAAAGCAGGAGATGTCTAGTTTTATCAAAGAGCAGCTGAGGCTGGTTTATAAATCCTTCCCCATGAACTCTGAGGTTCATGATGAAATAAAAACATGAGCAATAGAAATTGTGATGAGTGATGTTGATATTGACCATGTAGGGACCCGACTGAACATTACTAGATAAACACCCTGGTGTCCTCCTGACTCTGCAGCAGCTCTCATTCCATAGGGAAGCACCAGTCTTGGCTGCAAATACACAGGAGACTGGCTCAATAGACAGCATCCCACATGTTTCTTGTAACTTTTCTCTATCTTAAGAAGATCTCAGAAGCAAGCCCTCTCTCCATTCCCTACAGAAAACAAACCACAAGGAATGGAAATTCCACCCTGATACGGAGTCAGAGAATTAGCCTGCTGCCGACTGTACCCCATGGATGCCATTTCTCTGTGCTGTTTGGTAGGGCAAGGTATGTGCAGCAAGCACAGAATGAGGCTGGATGCCCTAAACACACTCGCTTAGATGATATGTGCTTTATAGTCACCGGGAGGTGGGAGATACTGCTCCTAGGCTCCTTCACTAGAAAGTGGAGGTAAAGCTACTTTTGGGAACAGCCAGAAAGAGGCTGGGGCAGCAAAAGTTGAGGATAAGAGGAATGCCCAACAGGGGGTCAAAAACTGTCTCCAGGTCCCTGCCTGAACTGCAGTGACCACATTCTGATGTTCATACTCAAAATGGCTTCAGCCTGAAAACATTGGGGACCTTACCTGGGAAATGCCCTGGAAGAGCCTGTGAGTCACTGGGGAGACAACACCAAGGTCCCTCTAGGTGGGAGTTCCATGTGAGCAGATGGCACTTGTACCTGTGTCCTTCACCCAGGACAGCTGTCAGAGTGTCCTGCCCAATCACAGAGCATCTTCTCTTATTGTCCAGCAGTAGTGCCAGAACTAACCCCTCTACCCTGGGCACTTACAGAGATGTCTGCACCCTCCGCCCTGCCTCTCATTCCATTTCCAGGCAGATCTGCCCTGAGGGCTGCAGTCTCTGTGCTTACCTGTAGTCTCAGGTGGAGACACGGGACATGCAGGACCTTGTCTTTGCCTAGAGTAAACAAACTCCTTTGGGACACTCTGCAGAGTGAAGCAGATAATCTCCTGCCTCAGGCCACATTCTGGTTATCAGCTCAGTGACAGAATCCTCCTCAGTGGAGAAAACCTGACCACTGGCTCTCCTGAGCTCAGCCCTGTTCAAACCTACTATATCACTGATGACCTTTACAGAGATCAAGTTGCCTGAAATGTGTTTCTTAGGCAGGTATGATTTTGGGACATTTTAAGAAGATTATGTCAACTTTGATGCAAAAATCAGAGAGGTGGGGGGACAGAGAATGACCCACATATCATTGCGAGTTCACCTTGTGAAGGGAAATGACCTAGAAAGGGAACAAACATATGTTTAAATGAGACTAGAAACAGTGAAGAATCCAAAAAGCAAATGGATGTTTCCCACAGGAACTACTAAATATAAAACTGGGGGATAATTAAAACAATTATCAGGACATCAGTGTGTTGGGGGACAGCTTCCTGCAGCCTAAGTGGTGTGATTGGAGCCAGGAAGACAGGGAGAAAATGGGGCATAAATAGATAAGAGTATTTAAAGAACCGATGGACAAAAATATTTCACAATTGGGGAAAACCTGAACTCAACAAGAAAATAACTCAAGAAAATCAATACCAGGAAACATAAAGAAAATGGTGCCACCACATGTGTTGTCACTTGATTGAAACAGCAGTGAAGGGACACTTGGAGCTTAATGATAGGAGCAGATTGTTTATCAGAAACAGGAGAAGAAGAAGGCAGGGGAGCAACACCTTTACAATATGAAATGAAAAAAATCTGACAACCTGGAATTCTTTACCCAGGGATACTATCTTCCAAAAATTAAGGCAAAATGAAAATTTCACAGACATGAAAATTCAGTTTCATCCAGGCATAGACACAGGCATGCCTGTAATTCCAGTGACTCAGGAGACTGAGGCAAGAGGATTGAAAATTTCAGGAGACTCTCAGAAATTTCTTGAGACCCTCAACAGCTCAGTGAAACCCTGTCTCAAAATAAAAAGTAAAAATGAAGGAGTTGTGTTTCAGAGGCAAAACACTCTTCTGATCAATTTTTCCCAAATTCACATGTAGTCTCTCACTTACAGCAATACTATGGAATCCCTCATAGAAGGAAATGACATAATGCAGAAAAGTGCATTTACATAAAATAATGGAAAATCATCAGATGAAAAGTGATAATTCTGAATCATTTTATCGTCTATAAACAATCATTGAAGAAAATTAATGAAAATATATATTTGGGTTAGACTGTATTAAATGGAAATTATGAAACAAGTAGCACAAAAGCAGAGAGAATGAAGAATATTTTATGAAGTTCTAATTTATATATAAAGTATCACTTTAAGGTGGATATTGTTCAGCTATATATATGGACTGTAAGATGTAGAGCACCATCAAAATAAAGCTATTTTAACACAAAAAAGATACAGATAATAAGCTTTATTAATCAGATTTTGCCATGGAAATAGAATTAATAAGTGACATAGCAGACGTAAGATAAGGTAGATATAGATAGATTGACAGATGACAGGGAGTAGATGTAGGATAAAATATGTAAATAGAGATTATAGCTATAGATAAAATGTTTGTGTGTAGTATTTCCTTGTTATTTTTAGGAATTAATAAAGACAGAAAAAAGAAACATGAATATATTTAGCACAGATGCATTTTTATAAAATATTTGCAATGCGTGTGTCATGGAATCTAAAGATGCAGAACTTAACATATTGAGGGTCAAATGCAGGGAGATATGTACATATATATTACATGTAGTCCTGTATCCCTTAGCATTAGAGGTAAATACTTAGAGATTCATCATTAGGCAATTTCATCATCTTGGACATCATGCAGTATACTAAACACAAATGTACATGGTACAGCCTGCTATACACCAAGGATATATGGAATTTGTGTGATCGTTGGTGCCATATATGATATATTCTAACATTATATGTATTATAAAATTTACAGAAAATATATATTGAAGCCTATTGCTTCTAGGATCATGAATAAAGCAACATAATTCAATCCAGCACAAGAGAAATGAAACAATCAAGAGACTGCAGAGTCCCTCATGGTGCAAGGGGCAGTGCAGCAGTCTCACAATCTAATGAGACTGGGTATACACGAGAGGTGTCAGGCTGTTGTAAGCATAGCACAACTCATATGGCTTTACACTAAACATTTTTATAATTAGAAGGTGTACACTCTGATTAACAATGAGAATCACAGTATGAAAATACACAGAAAATATCATAGTTATGTTATCATTGTCAAATATTATTACTGTACAAAATTGTGTGATTCTTTCACATAACTGACAGCACAGCAGCATTGTTTACGGCATTATTACCATAAATATGAGTAATGTGTTACCCTTCAACCTTAGTATAAAATGAAATAACAATGTGATAAGAATTTTGAAGCTCCACTGTATCTTATGAAACCTGCACTACATATTCAGTCTACAATAACCGAAACATAATTATAGCAGTGCAAGACTGGGTAGATATAATAGATCTGTACATACATAAACAGACACACATACAGAGAGAGACAACTATTCATTGAATCAGTTTAAATGATTGTTGTAGATGGTAAGATCAAAAACTGCTGGGCAGTCTGCCGCCTGATAATTCAGTAAGAGGTAAGGTCCAAGTCTTGAGTCTCAGTTCAGCAGGACAGTACTTTGGAAATGTACTTTTCCAAAAGTATTTGCTCTAAAGGACTTTGACTTGGCATGAGACCCTGGGGACTTCATAGAGGACAACCTGCTTTACTCAGTGATAACTAATTAAATGTTAATCACATATGAAAAACAACTTCAATCAACATCTATACAGGATTTGAACAAAATCAATGTGGGAAGGTGGCCTAGCCAATCCAAAAATCAACCATCACTTTAGTTAGTGAATAGATGAAAGGCAACACTTTCTTAAAAAGAATCAAAGTGAAGTGGTGAAAAATAAAAATAAAAACATTGAACATAAGGAGAAAATAGAAAATGAAGAGACATATTGTACATTTAAACAAATTATATTATGAATTATTTATAAGTGATTAAATGTCACTACTAAAAGACATATATGGTTAGACTGAACTTTGCATCAAGATTCAACCATATATGTTGCTTACAAGAAACCCAATTTGAATTTTAAAAACACAAAAATCAGTCCAAACTGAGGAAAATTTTCCTCTCACAGAGACAAACCCATATACCTATAGCCATCTGATATTTGTCAAACGTGCTAAAAATATACCTTGGAAAAAAGACATGCTTTTAAATAAATGATGCTGGGAAAATGGAGAGCTATATGTAGCAAAATGAAGTTAGACCCCTGTCCCACACCCAGCACAAAATTCAAATTGAAATGGATCAAAGACTTAGGAATTAGAACAGAAACTTTACAACTGCTAAAAGAAAACACGGGGTCAAAACACCATCATATAGATGCTGGTACCAACTTCCTTAACAGGACCCCAAAGGCAGAAGAAATAAAACCAAGAGTCAATAAGCAAGATGCCATCAAAGTAAAAAGTGTTCTGCAGCAAAGGAAACAATAAAGAACATGAAGAGGGAGCCGAAGAAAGGAGAGAAAATCTTGGCCAACGGTTTGCCTAATGGGGGATTAACATTTCGAATATACAAAGAACTCCAAAAAACGTAGCTCCAAAAAACAAATAGTCAATTAATGAATGGGTAAACGAACTACACAGAAATTTCTCAAAAGAAGAAACACAAATATCCAATAAATATAAGACAAAATGTTCAACATCTCTAGCAATTAGGGAAATGCAAATAAAAACTATACTAAGATTTCATGTCACTCCAGTCACAATGCAATGATCAAGAACATGGGCGGTGGTTGCGGCGCCATTTGTCTCTACCCGCAGGTCCCTGAGGTCTGGAGTTCCAGGCTGGTACTGTGGACCTCGCCGCCCGCACCAGCATTTGGCCCATTAGCCTGCGGCATGTGGCCTGGCCGCCTGCAGACCTTGCCTCCCTGGCCACCAGCGCCATGGCGCCCGGGTGAGTGCAGCTGCCTGCGGCTGCAGCCAATGAAAAAGACCTGAGCCGGGCTGAGCCTGGCGTGAAGGTGCAGGGCGCTGTGTTCACCCAGCTTCTGGGCACCGGTCCCCATGGGCCCACCGAGGGAGGGCTGGGAGTCTTCAGGAGGCGACAGTAGCCCTCGCTGGGCGGTTACCCTTTGCCCCTATGCTGCCTGCCTGTGACGTCCCTGCCCCAGGGAGAGGGCTGTGGGCATTCAGCAAGGGAGGAGGAGCTAGTTAACCTGGGGCCTCCCTGGGCGTCTGGGAGACCCACTGAGCCTAAGGACTCAGCAGCCCCAGGGTCCATTGTCCAGGGGGTTGCTTGCATTGCAGGTGCCGCTTTTAAGCGAGCAAGGCTGCACCTCATACATGCATGTGTGCATAAATATTTTCAGGAATGACTTAAGTGTACTTAGGAGCAATAAGGGGTGGACACGTTGCACAACCTCAGTGCATTAGAGTCACTCTGATGCCGAAGAGGGTCAGGGTTCCCCTTGGGCCTTGGACCAGAGTCACCTGTTACATTCTGCCCCTGGTGTTAAGGTGTGTGAATTGGGGTCTGTGACCTTTGAGGATGTGGCTGTGATTTTCACCCAGAAGGAGGGGGTAGCTGGACCCAACTCAGAGAACCTTGTAACAGGAGGTGATGCTGGAAAACTGTGGGCTCTTGGTTTCCCTGGGGTATCCTCTTCCAAACCCTGATCTGATTTTCCAGGTGGAGTGTCAGGGACCAAGAAGAAGTTCTCATTCTGAGAACGTTATGACCTTTATGATAAGCAGCAGCCCAGGGAGCATTTTGCAGTTGCCTCCCCTGCGCAAACACCCTGCAGCTGACTCAGGCACCCTGCAGCTGACGACTGACAGATTCCCGGAGCACGCCCCTCCCCACTTCCGGCTGAATGTTCTGCCTATGGCCCGCCCCCGCTTCTCTTCTGGGATTTCACCTTCTCGCCGCGTGAACTTGCACCTTATCAGGAGCCCAAAAGAAAAACACAGTCAACCAGCCTGTGTCTCATCATACCCCTCATTCCCTCAGCATAAATACCCGTGAGAACAATAAAAATTTGCAGCTTGATCAGAATTCCTGTCTTGCTGTCACTCCCTGTGTCTCTTGTCTCTTCATTCCTTCTCTCTTAGGTTTGCCATCCTGCACTGATGTCCCGTGGGTCGGGACAGTTGGCACCCAATGTGGTTGATTGGAGCCTTTGCCTGAGAAGGGAACGCTGCCCTTCGTGGAAGCCTTGGCCAAGCGGGATTCGGGATCGCCTCGATAAACGCGACCAGGAGTCAGAATCAGGAGGAGAGTGAGGCCAGCACAAGGTGAGTGACACACCATGGCACTAGCAGTTTCGTCACATGATTTGTTTCTGACGGGTCTCAAGGAGGCCCTCAAGATTCGGGGAGCGCGTGTTAAGAAAAAGGACTTAAAATTATTCTTTTCATACATAGAGGATTTGTGTCCTTGGTTTCCCCTAGAGGGGTCAATTGATGGTAAAAGGTGGCTCAGCGTAGGAGACTGCCTCAAAGATTATTATGAGACTTTTGGTCCTCAAAAGGTGCCCGTCACTGTCTTTTCTTATTGGAATTTAATTAATGAGATTCTTAAAAGTTCACACTTTGACAGTGGTACTTTAAAAGTTGTAAAAATTTGGGAGCAGGCAATGCAATCTACCTCTCGCCCCCCCTCGGCATGCCCTTCGTTAGTATTCAAATGCCCCCTACTCAGCCTTCTCAGGACCCTGGGACCCTCCCAGACCCCACCTTCCAAAGGAGTCCCCTAAAAATCCCCCTAAGATTTATCCGGTTTTAAATCCCTATGATGAGGTGACCCCAGAGGAGGAGGCTACCCTGGAGGAGGCAGTGGCTCAATACCATTTTCCAGACCTGCCACCTCTTAAAAATCCACTTCCCTCTTATACACCCCCTGCCTTTCGTACTCCGGCCCTTCAGGGACCTACTGCCCCCCCAAACATTTTTTCCCCACTTCCCTTGCCTAATCTAAGCCCTTTACGCAAGTCTTTCCAACATAGGCAGGAACAAATCCAACTTTTAAAAGAACTAAAAGCCCTTGATGCCGAACTTCGCTCACTAGCCTTGGGCACAGAGTTAACACAAACTGGCCCAAAACCCCTTAATACTCGTAAGGTGAAACTGCGTGGTCAGCCTGTTCTTGCCTTTCCAGTTACTCGCAGTCAAGCAGATCAGCTCGCACAGACTGAGGCAGAGGGTCTAGAAGGAGGTCAGGAAAAGGAATCAGGGGAGGAACAAGAGGTAGAACCAGAGGGAGAACAAGAGGAGGACCAGGAATCAGGGATGAGGAGGAGCCCACCTCTGGACAGAGTGGAGCCCTTGGTTCTTATAAAAGCCTGAGCCTCCGCTTTCTTGAAAGACTTAAAAAGGCTTGTGCTCAGTATGGCCCCACTGCACCTTATACACTGGCCTTGCTAGAGAACCATAGTACACAATGGCTCACCCCTAATGATTGGAAATTTTTGGCCCGAGCCACCCTCAGTGCGGGTCACTTCCTGTTGTGGAACGCAGACTTTAGGGAATACTGTCGGGAAACTGCCCAAAAAAAATTCAACCAAGGCTTCCTCTAAGTCCTGGACCATGTTAAACTAGTGGGTAATGCGCCATTTAATACTAACCCTAAACAGGCGTGCTTCCCTACTGGGCTCCTAGCACAGGTTCAAACTGCTGGTTTGCATGCTTGGAGATGGCTCCCTCAAAAGGGCTCAGCCACCACCTCCCTAGCAAAAATTCGTCAGGGTCCTGACGAGCCTTACAGTGACTTTGTTGCCCGGCTTAATCTAGCTGCGGAGCACTTACTTGGACCAAGTGAAAGCGAGAGTTCCTTTGTAAAATATCTTGCCTTTGAAAATGCCAACCCAATTTGTCAAGATGTTCTTCGGCCTCATAAAGATAAAGGGGACCTTTCTGACTTCATTAGGCTGTGTGCCAGGGTAGGAATGGCCCATGCCATGGGTCTCGCCATTGGCGCCGCCTTCACCAAGGCCCTTCACAACCTTGGCCCCAAGTACTTGCTTTACTTGCAAACAACCTGGCCATTTTGCGCGAGAGTGCCCAACAGGGAGACTGGGTCAAGGACCCATATCTCTTCAAACAGGGGCTAAACCACCTCCGCTCACCCTTTGCCCTAAATGCGGTAAAGGTCGCCACTGGGCCAAGGAGTGTAGATCCAAGAACAATGCCCTTGAACAGACTATTCCCTCTAACTTCTCGGGAAACTCCTCTCGGTGCCAGCCCCTGGCCCCGACCGCCCCCAGAACAAACCCAGGGGCAATAAGGTTTGTTCCCTCTCAGACTCCCAACCCAATCCAGGCCCCCTGTCCTTCTCCACAATCACCTCCCTCCAACGCACTACCCCAGGCAGCGCAGGATTGGACCTCTGTGCCTCCACCGATACAATATTACACTCTATGCAAGGACACCAAACGATACCCACTGGGGTTGTAGGCCCCCCTCCACCTCATATGTGTGCTCTTATTCTTGGGAGAGCTTCTACCACCTTACAAGGTGTTCAGGTCTTCCCTGGCATCATTGATAATGATTACACTGGAGAAATTAAATTACTGGCCACAGCTATTAACGGAATAGTGCCATCCCTGCAGGAACAAGAATTGCATAATTAATACTTCTTCCCCTCAATTCAGGAAACACTCCTGCCGCCCAATATTCACCATGAAACATGGCCTCTTTAGGTTCCTCTGATGTGTATTGGGTCCAACCTATCTCCCAAAAAAGACCCACTCTTACCTTATTTATTGAAGGAAAGAAATTCCAAGGGATCCTAGATACTGGTGCGGACACCACAGTTATTTCTCAAAAATATTGGCCATCAGAATGGCCCCTCACCTCATCACTAACTAACCTTAAAGGAATAGGGCAATCAAAAAACCCCTTAGTTAGCTCCAGGGCACTCAATTGGACTGACACAAAAGATAATACAGGAAATAAAGGAACTGTTACCCACTTCATTGTTCCTGATCTCCCTGTCAACCTTTGGGGATGAGACATTCTAAGCCAAATGAAAGTTATTCTTGCTAGTCCTGACTCTTTAGTCACTCATCAAATGCTTCGTATGGGCTTTATCCCTGGTACAGGCTTTGGGAGGCTAGGACAAGGACAGGTTGAGCCTGTACAGCCCATACAAAAAACAGACAAATTTGGACTTGGGTATTTGGATTTTTAGTGTCGGTCCCTGACCCTCCTGTACCCCATGCAGACAAAATTATTTGGGAAACTCAAACTCCTGTGTGGGTGGATCAGTGGCCCCTTACCCAAGAAAAATTAGAGGCTGCCTCCATGTTAGTACAGGAACAGTTGACAGCCGGCCATGTGGAACCCTCAACCTCACCCTGGAACACTCCTATTTTTGTTATTAAGAAGAAATCAGGCAAATGGCGCCTTTTACAGGAATTGCGCGCTATCAATAAGGTTATGCGCCCGATGGGGGCACTACAGCCAGGCATCCCTACACTGGTAGCTATTCCTAAGGACTATTAAAAAATGGTCATCGACTTAAAAGATTGCTTTTTTACTATTCCTTTACATCCTGAGGACAGACCCTATTTTGCTTTCAGCCTCCCCCGCATCAATTTTCAGGGCCCTATGCAAAGATTTCAATGGAAGGTCCTTCCCAAGGGTATGGCTAACAACCCTAGTCTTTGCCAAAAATATGTTGCTCAAGCAGTAGACCCTGTGAGAGAGCAGTGGCCACAAGTTTATATATTACATTATATGGATGATTTGTTAATCGCTGCACCTAATACCTATGATCTTAACAATTGTTATTTGGATCTCTATAAGGCCCTCACTGCCTTGGGACTTCAGATAGCCCCTGATAAGGTTCAGACACAGGACCCCTACACCTACTTGGGCCTCAAACTTCAAACTAATCAAATTCAAATCCCTAATATACAATTGCGTGTGGACCATCTCCACACTCTTAACGATTTCCAAAAATTACTAGGGGATATCCAATGGCTAAGACCATATTTAAAACTACCTACCTATGTGCTTTTGCCTCTTAATGATATTTTAAGGGGAGATTCTGACCCCTCTTCTCCTCGAGAGCTTACTCCCGAGGCGCGGCAAGCATTAATTCAAGTCATAGAAGCCATTGCTCAACAATTTGTTACACAAATGTCTTATAACCTTCCTTTGGTTTTGGTTATATTACACACCCCTCATACACCCACGGGACTATTCTGGCAGTGGGATCCACATTTTAAAAATAAAGCTTGCCCCTTGCTTTGGGTTCATTTGCCTGCCACATCCTCTAAAGTTATTGCTGTCTATCCTGCTCAGGTAGCTTCTATCATTATTAAAGGTCACCTGCTTTCTTGACAACATTTTGGCAAAGACCCTGATAGCATTTTGATTCCATAAACTAAGGGTCAGACCCAATTTTTACTACAGACAAGGGATGAATGGGGTATTGCCCTATCAGGCTTTCTGGGAACTATTGATAACCACCTTCCCAATGACCCCCTTTTGCATTTTGCTCAATTACATCCATTTATTTTTCCTCGGGTTACTCGGAAGGCTCCTATTCCACAAGCCCTTACTGATTTTACAGATGGCTCCAGCAACGGCCGTGCAGCCTTTGTTGTTGATAATCAGCCTACCACCTTTGACACTGCATATCCATCAGCACAGCTTGTAGAATTGTTTGCTATAACACAACTCTTTATGACATTTTTTGATAAACCTGTTAATATTTATACAGACAGTGCTTACTTTGCCCATTCTGTGCCCCTATTGGAGATTTCACCCGCCATTAAGGCTTCCTCCAACGCAGCCTTTTTGTTTAACCAGCTACAACAACTAATTCAGGCTAGAAAACATCCATTTTTCTTAGGACACATTAGAGCACATTCTGATCTTCCCAGTCCCCTATCACGGGGTAATGCTCAGGCTGATGCAGCCACTCAGTCCCTTTTCCCAGTTCTTATTGGATCCATCCAAGAGGCCACAGATTTACATAGCCTTCACCACTTAAATTCTCAGAGCCTTCGGTTACTTTGCAAAATTACCAGGCAACAAGCAAGGGAAATTGTAAAAGTGTGTCCTGCTTGCGTTGTCTTCCTTCCTATTCAACATCTGGGTGTTAACCCTCGAGGATTACTGCCCAATCAGATTTGGCAGATGGATGTTACTCACTTTCCTGAATTTGGAAAAACAAAGTACATACATGTTTCCATAGATACCTTTAGTGGCTTTATTTTTGCATCACCACATTCTGGAGAAGCTACCAAGGATGTCCTTTCTCATCTTGTCTCAGCCTTTTCTATAATGGGAAAGTCAGCACATATTAAGACAGATAATGGCCCTGCATATACCAGTACCAAGTTCAAACAGTTTTGTGCCACTCTTCAAATCTCTCATACTACTGGAATTCCATATAACCCTCAAGGTCAAGGCATTGTGGAATGTGCACACCTCACCTTAAAAGCTGGCTTACCTGCCTTAAGGCCTCTTCCCTTGCATTTACAACTCCCAGGGATTGCCTTAATCATGCATTATTTGCTCTTAACTTTCTTACCCTAGACAATGAAGGACATTCGGCCGCAGACAGACATTGACATCCCTCTTCTAATTCTGCTCGCCCATCTGTTATGTGGCGTGATCCTTTAACAAATAAATGGAAAGGCCCAGATCCCGTCCTCATTTGGGTATGAGGCTCAGCTTGCATTTTAGATCAAGAACAAGCAGCCCTAATATGGTTACCAGAACGCCTGGTCAAACAGGTCAATGATTTACCACAACACAGGGACGGAAACCTTCCCCCTGAGGATGAATCTTCCTCTCTTACAGATGCAGTTGACAATCTATGCGAAAAATCCCCTGAATGGCAAACCCTGTGACTGCACACCATTGCTTCTCTGGATAATGGCTGCCTGTTCACTGCTCTCCCACAGCCATGCAGGATTTGAGGACCCTGCTAAGGTCCCCTCCTTTGCTTGCTGCTTATCGTATCTATAGGTCCTTTGATATTCAACAAGATCATGGCTTTTCTTAGAGCTCATATTGAGGCTATACTGGCGAAACCTATTCAGGTTCATTACCATCGACTGGAGATGATGGATCGCAATGGTGATCTTAAAACACCATCACCCCTGTGAGCTGAACTGGACAGTCAATGACGGGTAAGATTCGTGAGAGCTCATACCAACCTAAGACAGGAAATGAGGGCTAGAGCCTCATTATCCAATGACGGGTAAGGATGTTGCTCTGTCATGGACAACCTAAGGCAGGCGCAGTTCCCGAGGGATTGTCACTCCAGCTCTGTACCTGTTCGGGCAGGCCACGCCCCCACCTCGCCACATAGCCTCTATCACCCCCTTAAAATATGGCTATCAGAATATGGTCAATAATTTTTTATGAGAAAGGGGAGAAATGTCAGGGACCAAAAAGAAGTTCTCATTCTGAGAACGTTCTGACCTTTATGATAAGCAGGAGCCCAGGGAGCATTTTACGGTTGCCTCCCCTGCGCAAACACCCTGCAGCTGACTCAGGCACCCTGCAGCTGACGGCTGACAGATTCCCGGAGCGTGCCCCTCCCCACTCCTGGCTGATAGTTCTGCCTATGGCCCGCCCCCGCTTCTCTTCTGGGATTTCACCTTCCTCGCCGGCATGAACTTGCACCTTATCAGGAGCCCAAAAGAAAAACACATCCAACCAGCCTGTGTCTCATCATACCCCTCATTCCCTCAGCATAAATACCTGTGAGAACAATAAAAATTTGCAGCTTGATCAGAATTCCTGTCTTGCTGTTACTCCCTGTGTCTCTTGTCTCTTCATTCCTTCTCTCTTAGGGTTGCTGTCCTGCGTTGATGTCCCGCGGGTCAGGACACTGGAGAATGGGCAGCAGCTATGTTCTGTGATGATAGACCTCTCCCAGAGTACCTGTCCAGGTGACAGTGGAAAACCTAAAGCCACCAAACTTACTACTTGTGAGCCAACTTTGTCTGAGGGTGCCCTCCTCCAGGGACTGTTAACACAAGGGGCTGCAGGGTGCTCCCAGCTGGTGCAAGCCAGGTGTCAGGATGTGCCATCTGCAGTGCAGGAGGGACACTTGAGACCAGGCATAGAGCTGCAGGAAAAGCTTCCTGGGACAATTATCCCTGGACATGGTAGTTTAGGGGCAGCTGAGGACTCAGGTTCAAGGATTGTACAGGATAAGGAGGAAAATATCTCCAAATGTAAGGAATGTGGGAAAGTGTTTAACAGGAAACACCTCCTTGCTGGACACGAGAAAATCCACTCTGGAGTGAAACTCTATGAGTGCACAGAGTGTGGGAAGACCTTCATTAAGAGCACGCAACTCCTCCAGCACCAGATGAACCACACGGGGGAGAGGTCCTAGGAGTGCCTGGAGTGCGGGAAGGCCTTCAACCACAGATCCTACCTCACCCAGCGCCTGCACATCCACAGCAGGGAGAAACCTTATAAGTGCTGTGAATGTGGAAAGGCCTTCACTCACTGCTCCAATTTTTTCTTGCATAGCAGGAGACACACTGGAGAGAAATCCTTTGTGTGCACTGAGTGTGGGCAGGTCTTGCGGCATAGGGGAGGTTTCCTGAGACACTATGTGCTCCAGGATGGGGAGAATCCCTATGAGTGTTTTCAGCATGGCCAGGTCGTCAAGCACAGGTCGTACCTCTGGTGGCACCAGCAGACTCACACTGGGAAGGAGCCCTAGGAGTGCAGGGAGTGTGGGAAGTCCTTTTTTCTTTCTTTCTTTCTTTCATTCTTTTCTTTTCATTTTTTTTTTTGTGTGAAGTTTTCTATCAGGGTTTTGCTAAATTACCCATGGTGGTTTTCAACTTGTGATCCTCCTGGATCCCAGTAGCTTGGATTAATGGCATGTGCCCTTTCTCCTGATTCTTTATGTTGTTTTAAAAACCTAACTTGTGGACATTTTCTTGGTTTCTGTGTATTGATTAGTGTAGCTGACTGGTAATTCTTCAAACTGGGTAAGTGATTATTCTTATTTAAAACTCATTAGCATTTCTTGTTCCTTTAACTTTCTATATTCATTTTGGGATAAGTTTTTCAATATTACAAAAAAAATCTTGGTAGCCTTTTCATAGAAATTAAATCTGAACAGTTAAAAAAAAGAATACAAACAACAATAAATGCTGTTGAGATTGTGGGGAAATAGGTACATGAGTACATTGTTGGTGGTACTGCAGACTAATACAACCACTCTGAAAAGCAGCATGGAGATTCCTCAGAAGTCTAGGAATGGAACCAATAGATGACCCAGCTATCCCAATCTTTGGGGTTTTCCCCAAGGATCGAAAAGAGGCAGGAGTAGAGAGAGGGGTTTGTTTTCATTTTTCTACATGTAGCTATCCAGTTTCCCTTCATCAGTTGTTTAAAATGCTGTCTTTCTTTTCAAAATACATTTTTGGCACTCTATGTCCATACAGCCATTTGAATGTAGCCACACAGTTCACAGTAGCTAAATTATGAATTCAACTCAGATGCCCATCAATAGATGAATGAATCAAGAATGAATCAAGAAAGTGTGGTGTGGAACACAAATGAGTTCTAGTCATGCATAAAAAAGAAAGAAATCATGGAGTCTGCTGGTAGAGTGGGTGGAAATGGAGAGTGTCAAGCAAGTGAAATAAGCCAAAGTAAGAAACTCAAAGGTCAAATATTTTCTCTCATCTGGGGAAAGTAGAGTACAATAAGGGAAAGATGGAGGGAAGGATAGGATAATATAAAGAACCAAACAAATACAAATTAACAGATGGGAGAAAGAAAGTCAAATAGAGCCGAAGAAGAAGGATGGGAGAGGGGAGGGAGGAAGGAAGGGAAAAGGAGGCATCATAAACTGAAATCAAGTTCTAGGCATGCATGAGTGTGTCAGGACAAACCAAACTTCTAAGTGTAACTATAAACAAAGATCTACTAAAAATAAATTAAGTTAAAAATGCAAAGTTAAAAACAAAGCAAAACAAGTAATTCTCCTCCTAATGGCTTGTACTCATTTCTTTCAGAACAATTGGAATCAATATGATTTTTCTGTGTTCCTCACCATTTTTAACTTAGAAAAGTTTCAAGCATACAAAAATCAAGTATACAATATAATGGTCATTTGTACCTTCTACACAGCATAAAAAATAAAATATTTTGAAAACGTATGGCATCAGTTTTCCCATCACTTTTTCCCCACTAGTCTCCAAGTTCTAGATCTTGATGTTAGAACTGAGGCAAAATGAGGCACACAAATGCTGAGTCAAATTGAGGAAGTGGGGCCTCGAAGATGGAGGTGAACACAGAAGGCAGACAGGTAAGCCAAGGTGTCTTCATTCACGGTGGGACAGCCCTTGCATAAACATGTTGTTTGAAAGACTATGAAGGACTCTCTGTCCATATTCATCGTGGGAGAAGATCTGCAGTCTATCTATCCAGATAACATACTTCAGATCCTCACTGCAATCTTAAGATTTACAGGTATATGTTTCCCTCCATTGATGAAGATGTATTTCCTAAATATTGCATATTGTGGTTTTCTATTTAAAAAATTTGAAATGTTCTAATATATATATGGGGATTATATATTTTTTAATTATTTTTTTTAATTTTTACAGACTGCATTTTGATTCATGGTACACAAATGGGGTACATCTTTTTGTTTCTACAGTTGTGCACGCAGTTGATTCATACCATTCGTGTAATCATACATGTATATAGGTTAATGATATCTGTCTCATTCCACCATTTTTCATACACCCTCCCTCTTATTTCCCTCTACATAATCTAAAGGTCCTCCATTCTTCTCTCACCCCCACCCTTCACCCCCATTACATATCATCATCCACTTATCAGGAAAACATTCAGTCTTTGTTTTTTTGGGATTGGCTTATTTCACTTACCATGATATTCTCCATCCATTTATCTGCAAATGCCATAATATTATTCTTCTTTATGGCTAAATAATATTCCATTGAGTATATACCACACCACTCCTTGATTTATATCCAAAGGACTTAAAATAAACTTACTACAGTAACGCAGCCACATCAACATTTAAGCAGCTCAATTCACAATAGCTAGATTGTGGAACCAAACTAGATGCCCTTCAACAGATGAATGGATAAAGAAACCATGATTAGATTGTAACCTACAAATTATGTGAAGGTCTACATTTTTATTTCCAATTGATGGGTGATTTTGCAAATTTCTTCAGTTATTAATTCAATTTGATTATCTAAGTATGCATGTAATTGAGCTTATTAATATTTGATATGTGACCCAGAATATTGACAATCTTGGGAAGCGTCCTATAGATACTTGAAAAATATCATATGTATTCTCCTATTGCAGGTGAGATTTTCACAAATTCATTTAGTTCAAAGTTGGTTGCCAGTGTTGTTCAAGTATTTTATATTCTTATTGAATTTCTGTATAGTCATAATATCAGTCTCCAAGGGGGAGATATTGAAATGCTACTCAACTTCTCAAATCATGGGCACATTTACTTTATTCTCCAGACAAGAGACCTTCTATGCTATCTCAATACTATCTTAGATTAAACACAGAATTCCAACCACAAGTGACAATACCAAAGTACTTGTCAATGAAAACAATCATGCTCCTTTACCGGTTATGATGCCATCAGGTTTTAAAATTATTTTTCTTTCAATCAAGAAACTCATGCTTCAATATCGATCAGAGACTGAGCACACCTATGTACTGAATAAAACAGAAAACACAAAAAAAGTAGGTGCATATGTTCAAAATAGCTCCGAGTGGATACTTTGTGGTAAATGAATAAAGTGTTCTTCATTCAGTTGAATTATTTCATACGTTCAACAAATACTGATTTCAAAATTGATGTACTGTCCCAGACACTATATTGTTTGCTTGAAATAAAGAACAGAAATACCTGCTCCTAGAGCAAATTCACAGAAGAAAAGAGTGCACTAGGAAGAGTTCCTCACCAAAAACAGCTATTGAAGTGGCAAGAAGTTTGTGAGTCAACTGCATAGGGATAACAATTCTACCCACACATTTGCTGCATTCAGAGGAGGACTGATGGAGAAAGGGTACACATGAAGGAATCTTTCTCAGCTCCATCTGACCACATAAATAACTGAACAATTTTTGGGGTTGCCCCTCTGTTTTCTGTATCCCTAGAGGCTGAACCCTGCTCTGGAAACCACCAATTCCATGAGCAACAACTCTGAGCTCAGAAAGAATGGTGTAGTGGGAACCTCCCTCCACCCAGAGAATAATAGATCCAGGTAGGAAACCACCCCAACCTGTCATTCAGAAAGAAATATAAGGTGCACTTCCACCATAGCCTGGACCCTCCTTCTCCTTCGACTCCTCACTTAGAGCACAGGTGCTGCCACAGGGTTCCTACCAAATCACCCAGCCCAGGGATATGGGACTCCATCTGCCCTGACTCTGACTTCAGCAGGGCCCTCTTGTGGTGGGAAGGATGCTCAGGAGCCTGATGTTAGAGCAGGTGCTATAGTGTGAAATCCCCACACTGGGGCTCACTGAGGGGCGACAGCTGCCAGGATAGAGAGGCATTTTGCTTATGTATTCAAGTTCATGGACGTTGGATCCAGAGGGGATCCCCTGAGGGCCCAGAGAATCCCTAGAGCTCACCCACACCAGCCAGGCATTGAATCTCCTGGTGGATACCCTCATTGTCTTTCTCAACTCTACTTCTTTCCTTGCAGGGTCTGTGGCCTCCTAAGAGCTGAATCAGACACGTTCAGTTTCACTTACTTCAAGCCAGACAGCCTTGATCACATACTCTGCAGAAAAATTGGGGATTAAATATGTATCTTGGTACCAACAGAAGCCATCACAGGCACCTATGCTGGTCATTTACCGGGATAGCAACAGCCCTCAGGAATCCCTGACAGAGTCTCTGGCTCCAACTCAGGAAATATCCATCCTGACCATCAGTGGACTGCAGGCTTTGGATGAGGCTGAATATTAATGTACCACCTATCATGACAGTGAAAACAGTTTTCAGTTGACATGCAGTATCACAGACAGATGCAGACATCAACTAGGAAACAACCCACTCAGGTCTGACTCTCACTGTCACGTGCCCTCTGAGTGAAGACTGAGACCGTGGTCTTGACTTGCTCACTCACTTTCTTTAGTGTCACCCACACTACAGTAGAGTATAGTATCTCTTATAAATGTGGTTCTTTCACAGAAATAGTTGCATTTTAAATCTGAAATCCTGTCATTTTATTCTAGAATCTTGTAGAGCCTAGGTCAGAGGTTCTTGGGATGGAAAACATCTCCATAGAGCCTGGTCTGTGCATAAGACTGTCCCTTTTCTCCCTTTCTACACAGAATATAGCAAATGAAGGCCCCATTCTTAGACTTTCTGTAATTGATAACTTGCTCTTGAGAAAGACAAAGTATGGTGAGCACAGTAGGATTGTGTGCACAGAATGAGATATGACAATCTACTCAGACCAGTTCTGTCTGAGAACAATATGTGCCTACTTCAGGTGAGAACAAAGAGCACACAGAGCCAGGCATAGTAGTTCACACCTGTTATCCCAGAACCTCAGGATACTGAAGCTGAAGGATCACAAGTTTAAAACCAGCCTCAGCAACTTAGCGAGGCTCAAAGCAAAATAGTGAGAAACAGTCTCAAAAAAAAAAAAATTGAACGTACTGGGTTTGTGGCTCATTGATTAAGTATCCCTGGGTTAAATCCATCCCCCACTCACAATATGAGCACACATGGCTCTTAGGTGTAGGCAAGCACATCAATAAACCTTTAGAAAAAATATATCTGTTCATTATGTTCATCATAAATGCCATGACCTTGTTACAATACCCCATTGGGTCTACTTTGGGATTCTCTTAGGTCAAAACATAAACACAATTTTCTTGTTCCCATCATGACTTAGTGTTATGTTGTGGAGTCCTGTGGACCCAGGGCCACCAAACTGCAACATGACACCTCTGCCTGCACCTGCTGCTCAATTTCCTGCTCTAGGACTCAAACACTAGGCCACACTCTTCACTCCTGATGCTTGCATTGGAGCAACACTCCCAGTGCAAATTTGCTCCTTTGAGAAACATGATTCACCATCAATACTTCCGTTTTGTTTTTGGTGGAAGTTTATTATATAATATTGTGCCATTTGTTTTGTGAAAGATGGGACCGAATGCTAAAAATCACTAGATCCTATTCATTTTTGCTAATATGAGGACAGGAATATTCTTGTGGTTTATTTTCTATTATCTGAGTGCATATGTCTCACCAAATATTCCTATATACTTGCCATTTCAAGTAAGTAGAAAGTTTATGATACAAGTATCATGATTTGGGAGAGTCCGAGAGTGTATTACTGCAAGTACCTATTCCAACCAGCTCAATTAGACACAATCCTTATAACAAAATCTTGGTCTTCCTGGGGAATAAAGTCTCAGGAAGAACAGTCCTAACATCTGGACATCTGATGCTCCATCAACCATTGGCTCCTGAAGGGGTTCCACCTTTCCGGAGAGAGAAAATCAGTTACTTGTGGCACATGCCTTTCCAACCACTAGTGTGTGCCCAATTCTTACAGATGACATGAAGAGAAATCTGGTGGCCTACAAGATGGTTAAACTGATACACAGGCATTAACCCTGAATAGGGTTCAATCAACAGAGTGATGATCAGGACAAGGGGCATGTAGATCTCCAGCTACACAGGAAATCCAGAGATACAGCAGAGGAAATGCATTCAGCTTAATAAGGAAAAGTATGGGAAACCACTGGAATACTTCCAGAATATGGACAATCTGTGTTTCCTGGATGCTGGGATAGTACAGACTTTGCAGGGACCTCCAACTTAGCAGTTATTTTCCATCACCAGTGACCTCACTTCTCAAAATTCTGGATTCATGTGATCTTAAGACCTTAGGATGACTCTTACAGCTCCACCTGTGATGCTCATATTCAAGAGGAAGTGTCCAGCACACACTTGATCTCTGTCAGGCAGAAGAGAAAAGTTTCCCTGGGAAGATATCCATCACAAGACTTTTATTTTTAAATAAATGTCTGTTTTAGTTAGCTTCATTACTGCTGCAACCAAATCACCAGGCAAAAACTATTGAGGAGAAAAAATGTATTTAGGTTCTCATGGTTTTAGGGGCCTTGGTCCATAGACAGCTAACACCATTACTTGGAGTTTGAGGAAAGGGAGAACATCATGAAAGAAGAAAGCAGTTCAGACATGATCATGAAGCAGAGAAAGATATCTCCTGAACAAAGACGTATATACCCCAAAGGCATGCACCCAGGAACCCACCTCCACCAGCCACGCACTACTTGCCTACCATTACCACTCAATCCCTATCAGGGGATTAACTCACTTATTGAGTTAAGGCTCTTGTAATCCAATAATTTCATCTCTAACGTCTCATGCATTGTCTCCCACATGAGCTTTTGGGGGGCACCTAATATCTGAACCATAGTACGTCCCATAAACCAGCACTGCACCAATTGTCAAACATGATTTGATAAAATGGTGAAAAGCCTATAAATTTAAATGAAGAAAGAGGATGATGCACAAGGGACTGTCTGCAGAGTCCAAAACTCCAGTGTTTCTAAAGAACAACCCTTCCTGCAGGATGGGAAAGCCTGCATATTCCAAGTATGGAAATTGTACCAGACTAGAGTTGGTCTGAATAAATCTTCATTAAGTGGCAGCAACAATACTACTGCACAGTCATTTTGCATCCACAGCTGCCACCATTTGAAGTCAATCTCTGAGTCTTGTTCCTCACTTTTCTAAGCCTCAGTAACACAATCATGATCACTCAGCACCCCAGAGACGGGTGCCTGGATGCCTCAGGTGGACCCAGCTAATCCTCCTCCAAATGAGTGTATTCCTGTTTCCATGGCTCCTCTGGGCCCCTTCTTAATCTTGTGGCAGGCAGTGACGAACAGGAAGAAGACCTGCACTGCTTAGATCAGGAAATCATAGATCTGTGTAGAATTTTCTGGGACATGTGTAGACTAAGAAAATAGTTCAGTGTGGAGAAACCACCAGGGGACAGCAGAGACCCAACTGACCACTGAGGATGGGGTAGTCAGGTTTTCCCAAGGATTCTAACATCAGGAGTGTTAGTGACTGAGCTATGGAGGTAAAAGTGACCTTTCCTATAGTACCAATGTCCTTGCCATACACAACTCTGCTGGTTCCATGTCTGTCAGATCTGACCTGGAGGTGTGCCTTTCTCTGGTGTATATCAATCTCTTTGTTTCCCTGGTCTATCCATTTGTCTTAAAACTCTGTTGCCATAAACAACCATACTCCCTGTGATCACCAGAGTCCTACTTGTCTTCACTCTAATTGGACTGCTGCCTGAACAGCCAGACACCACGGCTTCTCATTCTTAGGAAGCTCCTCCACCATTTGCTCTACACTTGTTTATACTTGTTATTGTCTCAGAAGCAGCTGCTAAATTTTCATTTTGATTTCTCAGTGTGAGGCATAAAATACTTGCTCATTAACCTTGTATTGGCTTAATTATGTTTGATTGGTTTTTGTGGTATTACTGACGGATTCAATATGGCTCTACCACTAAGCATCATTTTCAGTCTTCTGTTTTATTTTTTTATTTTTTGCTTGTGTGTGTGTGTGTGTGTGTGTGTGTGTGTGTGTGTGAATGCATGTGTGTGTGTTTTGTTGGTGTTATTCTTGAGACAGGGCCTGGAGAAGTTGATTAGGCTTGCCATGAAACTGTGAGTTCCCTAGCTCAGCCTTCCTAGTAGCTAGGGTTACAAATCTGTACCCCCATGCTTAACATAAGTCGTTTCTCACTTGATATATTTTCCCCAGCAAACGAAGACCTCTTAATTATACTAACCACTTACATGAGGAGTTTCTGGAGTTTGCAGACCCTTTGACTCTTCTGCATGAATATTTCTATCATCACCTGACATCACCCTGGCTCTTGGCGCACACTGGGATATTGAGACAGAACTTAGGACCTGCCACAATTTTTCAGAGCCAAGGGAAAAAAATGTACAGCACTTCATACATCTTTAAACATTCCCTGTACACTTAGCATTATAGGATTTTTATTCTGGATTTCCACTGATGATCTGTGTGATCTTTGATAGGAGCCTGAACCTGTTTAAGTCTCTTGCTGTCACAGGAAGGGCAGGGAAAAGAGAGTCACCACACCGGGTTCTGTGAAAGAACCTCTAATGTTCAGTTAGGACTCCTTAACATTTAAACTCTGGTAGAATAATTATGAACAGGACACACCAAAGCAGTCAGATCAAAATTAGTCACCTTCATCCTGAGCCAAGATTAATCATGGGAAGGGACATGGACTTCACTTCAGGATAATCACAAAACAGCACTGTTTTTCAAGTTACCTGCTGAACAGGAGCAGGAGCAACCCAGGGTCAGGATTTCAGGCTGCATATAAAATACAGAGACCGTTGCCCCTAAGCTTTGCACGAATGGGACAGAAGAGGCAAGGCAAGAATATGTAGACATCACCCCGACTGTGAGCAACTGGTGGGAGCATCCCTTGGATTGAGTTTGGGCTAGAAGTCTACTCCACCATTGTCTGTGTCCTCAGGGCTGAGCCCTGCTCTAGACAAAACAAAGCTCCTCCAGGAGCAGCCCAGAATGCAGGTTGATCTATATAATGGCAACAATTTCCATCAAGTGGAGAAAATATCCTGGGAGGAAGCCAGCCCAGCCTAAGGCTCAGGAAGCAGTACTGGGGCAAACTCACCATGAACTGGACATCCCGCCTCCTCTGCCTACTATTTCACTGCACAGGTGCTTCTCCAGGGCTCTCACCCATCCACTCAGCCCAGGTCTCTGGAACCAAACTGACCCTGACTCTCAGCTCAGCAAGGTCCTGCCTGTGGTGGGCAGGATGCTCCGGAACCTGCTGCAGGATGGGGGCTGTGTGAGTCTGAGGGTCTCCAACTGCCAGGAAACAGGGTAGTTGTGTCTTGTGTTCAAAGTTTCCATCCTGGAGTAAGCCCACTATTCACGTGTGCTGAGGTTGATTGGTGTGGTGCCCTGTTGCAAAACAGGTCCATGAAGTTCATCCAAGCCTAGGAGCAGGATCTTCTGGGAACTGTTCCTTCATAGTCATGAATACAACTAATTTTTTTTTCTTCTCACAGACTCCATGGCCACCTATGAAGTCACTCAGCCATTTGCCCAATCAGTGGTCCCAAAGCAGACAGCTAGGATCATCTGTGGGTGCAACAGCATTGGCATATATCTTGCACAGTGGTATCAGCAGAATGCAGACAAGGGTCATGTAGCAGCCATTCAGGTATCCCTGACCAATTCTCTGGCTCAACTCAGGAAATATACCCATCTTGACCATCACTGGGATCCAGACTAGGGACAAAGTTGACTATACTGCCAGGAGTGGAGTGGCAATGATTCTCTCAGTGACACAGGCAGACAGGGAAGTGAGAAAAAAAAATCTGCCACCAGCCTGGTGACTGAGGGCTCTCCCTTCCCTGATCACAGTGTAAGTAAAGAACCTGCCACACAGATGGATGTTTCCAGTTCTTCCCTGCCCTGACACTCCTGAGAGATTGGGCCTTGTTTCTGAACCTCTACAGGCTCACCTGTCTCTATTTTGACTTGAGTAGAATATTTTGAACGATATGAGCTGCCAGCTTCTTAACACTGCAGTACCCCTGTCAAGAAAGCAACAGCAAGTCTATGAGCAGTAAGGGAGATTATCCCAGACATGATTATCCTGGGATCTCAGAAAAGGGATGACAATGGAAGTTATTAGTAAAGTTTGGATTCTGTACTTGAGTGGATTTATGTATGTCTCAAAAGGAAGGAACAAACTAAAATGAGGTCACATCTGTGCCACAATAGCAAAGGGTCAGAGGATATTGTGAGATGATTATTGAGTCTTGATTACTAATTATTTGTTTGATAACTGAACAGTTTGCCCAGGTGAAAAGTGTTATCTCAGAGCAACTCCTTGTGGACAATTGCTTTCAGGAATGTCCTGAAGCAAAGAGTTACTGATTATTTCCTCATCTTCCTGGGCACAAGAGACCTGGGCATTCCAGGTACAGTGGCACACATCTGTAATCCCTGTGTCTTGGCAGGTTGAGGCAGGAGGATCGAGAGTTCAAAGTCAATCTTAGCAAAAGTGAGACACTAAGCAACTTAGTGAGACCCTGTCTCTTAATAAAACACATAATAGGGCTGGGGATGTGGCTCAGTGGTCTAGTGCCCCTGGGTTCAATCCCTGGTCCCTCCCCCTACAAAAAAAGAGAAAAAAAAGAAAGAGTCCTTGGTCCAATATTAAGATGAAAAGTGGTCCATAGCCTCAACACACATTCACTGCATAATGAGAGTGACCATAACAGAGGGAGGAACGTGTGAGGTTTCCAGAAGGAAACACATACACAAACACACCTCTCCACCTGTAGGGCTGAGACCACCTAGATCAGTGGGCCCAATTAGCAGTATTCATTGCCCTTTGGATAGGAATGACCTTGTTAAAGTCATCCCAAGTGGATGCTAGGATGGGATCATGATTGAGTGAAAGGGGGCCCCAGAGATTTTGGTCTGGGCTAGATAAAAATGCAAGAGAATTGGAGCCTAGTCCTTCCTGCTTCAGTTCCTTTTCTGCAATATCCCCAGTCTCCTCTCTCCTGCTGCAGGGACCCTTCTTTCCCACTACCCTTCCCCACTCACCTTCATGTTTTCACCTCCCACTGGCCCTTCACCAAATGCTCCCCTCTGCACAGACAGGTTCTCCCTATGCTGCATGCCAGGCCCAGAGACATGGCCAGCAACTTCTATTCCCAACCAGGTACAGGTCAACCATGGGGATGCCATAGGAGACAGCCCCAGAGCCACTTCCACAATCAGGTAGTTGCCAGTGGTATGGCCTGCCCATCCTAGGGATCATCTAATATGCCACAAATCCACCCATCACGACCTTCTATCAGGCTCCCTGAGCAAACAAGCCTCAAAGGAGAACCTCTGAGGTCATCTTGGATGCCTCCTGCTTTACACACCTCACTCCACCTGCCAGAATCTCCTATGTGTCTAAAAGTCCTTTGTAATCCAGTTGGTATCACCAGCATCTGTCCTCACTACTCATGGTAACTCAACAATTAAGTGCAAAATAAAGACTCAGACACCAATTTGAACAAAGAGAAATAAGTAGTATTCATTTTTTACTTCATTTATTCACAACAATGATCATAAAGACTCTAAATTTCACAAGAATTAAAACCCAATTAAAAAATGTGATAATATTTCAAGAGAAAAATCTGATTTGTGGATAATTTGTGCATTATTCTTCATGCAGTAAGTGGTTTCTCCCAATATTGCCATGGCCACAATGTGGTTATGCCCTTTGCATTGTGAGTGTGGCCCTATATTAGGACTGGATTGCTTCTATCTTAGTCCAGGCTACTGACCCCTTAGCCTAATCCTTCCTAGGTGAATGACTGAAGACAAGGAGCCCTGTCCAGTTATGGGCACAGGACTCAGAGCTCTGGGGTATTTCCACAATGACCTGAATGCCTCTCCTTCTCCTGTATGCACAGGTAACCACTGAGGTTCTGTATATGGGATTAGCCCCATCCTCATAACCCCAAGACAGACCCTGAGCCTGAGCTCAGCCCTGGGCATGTTGCAGAGGGCAAATCCCTAATAATGAGCTTTACAATATCCTCAACCTTCAGGCCTTGGGATTTCTTAAGGCTGAGCTGCCCAAGATAGAAGTGATCCTGAGACACTCATCTGCTGTAGAGTTCAGGCAATGGTTAAGAGAGAACCACCAAAAGCCCAACCAGTCCTGAGAAGCACTGTGAACTCTCCAACTCCACAGTTTCTCCAGCTCTAACCTGGGCATAGCACACAGAAACTACCACCTGCAGGCTTAGCTGGTCTCTTGGTGGTGAACAGGCCATGGTTTTGGGGACAGCAGTGAACCATGGGGTACACTAGATGTGGGGTCCTACCTGCCTTTCAAGATAAACACTACCCTTCCTGATCATGCTGTGCCATAAAGAGCTCAGGAGTAGAACTCAGCACAGTCTGGACTGTTTCAAACCTTGACAATGCTGTTATTTTAGGCAGGACCTGAAGCTTTCTTGGTTCCAGTGTTACCCGATATGAAATGGGGACACCTATGCTTACATTAGGAAACTTGTTTTTGAGACATAAATGAAATGAATCCAGGTCCTGGTATCTCTCTGTGGGAATCCAAGGGAAATTGCTCAGCCAGGGATGTACTTTCTCCATGGTCGGAACTTGGGTCCCTATGTCTGAGCAAGCAGGCAGTTTGGGTTTATCAAAATGTTGCCCAAGGCTAAAGTAGAAATGCATGATGATGAACTGAGATGTAGAATCTAAAAAACATTTAGTTATAAAGATGATGATAATGATGATGATGATGACAATGATGACAGTGATTTAAGATCCATACAGTTCTTCACTGCAGAAAGATCCAGTTTTGTCCCTGAACTTGCACCTGTTCTCATTGCCATGGTGGGTAGAACCAGACCTGACAGTAAACATACAGGAGTCTGGCTCCACAGTGAGTACCATTCATATTTCTCTGTTCTTTTGTTTTTGCAGAAGAATTGTAGACAGAACTTTATCTTCTTTCCCTAAAGAAAACAAAGCACCAGGGTGGGAATATTTCCCTGGACTGGGTGGCAGGGGCTCTACCTGCTTCACATGCTTGTGTACCTCAGATGAGAACTTACTTTGTTGTTTTTGTGAGGGATTGGTGAGGGCAACTGCTGTTCAATCACAGGTGACATGAGCTATGGGGTCACCACTGAGAGGGAGACTAAAGCTCTGAATCTCCTCCACAAGCAGGAAGCAGCAAAAATGCATCAAGGAGGAGCCAGAATGGAGGCTGGGTCTTCTCAGTCGGATCCCTAGAGGGAGGCCTGCCCCAGGGTCAAAAGATGTCCAGACAACAGTCTCTGGAATGGAAGTCAGCGCAATCCATTCTAATCATGACTGAAGTGACCAAGTTCTGAAGGTCAGGCTCACACAGTGGCAGTGTTATAGTGCTGAGGGCATGGGAAGGAACTGGCACTCATGAGGAAATCACTTGGAAAATGGGCTGAAGGAAACTGGTTTCAGGTGTCAGCCTGAGGAACCCCTGAAGGACTGTGGGTCACTAGGGAGACCATGCAAAATCTCCGGTGCTCCAGGAGGGAACTCAGTGTTACAGAACAGGTATCCCAGGACCTGCATCCTTCATGTAGGATGACTGCCTGGGCCTCCTGTCCACTCTCAAGGCACATCCTCCCTATCCAGCAGTGGTTCCAGGCCTGATTCCTATCAACTGGCACATTTTCCCACTCTCTACTGACTCTCTCCCACCTAGAAAGATATGTTCTCAGGGCTAAAACTCCTATGCTCAGGTGCAATGTCAGGTGGTTATGTAGACATATTGGACCTTATCTCTGAATCAATAGCCTCCTTTAGAAGTCTTTAGAGAAAGACATGGACTCTCGGATGTCTGAGGTCATTTCTGTAATGCAGGGCTCTCATTTGTTCAGTAACAGTATCCTCCTGGATACAGGGAACCCTGACTAACCACCCTCTAGAGCCTAGCTGTATACAACCTAACACCGAGGAAATTCACACATCAGGCAGACTAATATGTTTTCCTCAGACAGGTGACATTCCTGGCACATTAGTTATATTATGTAAAACACTGAGGCAATAGAAAAAAAATTCTTGTGACTGTTGCCAGTCTATTGAGGGAAGGAGACTGTTGTAGAAAAGAGCAATCACCACTTGTGAAATAGTCTTGAAGATGGGGTGAATCCACATAATTTTTGTTTACCCAAAAAATGTCTTGTTTACCCAAAAAGGTCACATTTAAATCAATTTCACAAAAATCCCTATGAAACACTATCATACTATAAATAAGTGACAATCATGGGACAGAAGTGCATCTGAGTGACCAGAGAAATAGATGATGATGTTAAAATCAATCATCTGCTTTCTACTGAGTCATCCACCATTAATGGTCTCAGGAGGTTCAGATCAGTCCATGCTGAGGCTCTTGGAAGGTCAACAGTCCTGCTGAGCTAGGCCAAGGACACATCATAATCCAAGAGGAATGGGACAATGATCACGTGTCAATCCCTGAAAGGTAACTGGGGTCAGGGTCTTGAAGCCTAAGGTGTATTTTATGACCAACGAATCAGCTTGTGGAACTTGGACCTCCATCTCTTCTTCCCAAAGAAGCACTTCTACACCCAGAATTAGTAAGAATGTTCACCAATAGCCCATAAAGAGGAGCTCTAAAGGAGGAGTAAATGTGCTTAATCACAAAACGCTCACAGAATTAAAAGACTTGAAAAGAAAAAAGAGTCCTGGGGGAGGCCAGCTGTGCAGTGGGTCTGAGGACACAGAGCTCCGGGGCATTTTCAGCATGACTGCCACAAATACCTGCTCTGGAGAATGAATATGTTGTGCACTGGGATCAGCAAAAGCCAGATATTCCCCTATGCTGGTTATCTATGATGATGATGCCAGATCTCAGTGATACCTGAACATCTGGCTCCAACTCAGAGAATATGGTCATCCAGACATTCAGTCAGGTGCCAGGGTGTAAGGATGGAAAGAGGACTTGAAGGGAGGCATAGATAGATGGGCTCATCCTTCTATCCAATAATAGCTATATAATGTGTCACATGGTCCTGAGTTAAATACCACAGAGCAAACTACACTAATGGATACCCTGGGATATGCATAGATCCCCTCTTTATGTCTGTCCCTCCATCCACAGCAGCTGCCAACCAAACAGGTATGAGAGATGCATTCTCCAGAATAGATGAGAGGCCCACCCTACAGAAAATTCATGCATTTTGGACATGGAAATATTCTGTCCTGTTGCTTTCTGATTCTGTTGACTGACCACTGTTTCTCATCATGTTTGAAAACATCAACAAAGGAATACAAGATCAACACAAACGAGCATAACCATTATTTGATACTCAAAGTGTTCCTCTATGAGTAATTGCATGTGGCTTTAAGAGTAAGAAAACATCATGCATATTCTAGATCAGTCACTCACTGAGGAAAATCTGAAGAGAAAGATATGTTTTCTCATGTGTTATTATGCTCCCCAATGAATGTGTTTCTTCTAGATTCATATATTCATTAAATAAAAAATTGCAAGAGTCATATTTTCTGTAAAATATCTCATACTTGCTGGGCGAGGTGGTGCACACCTGTAATCCCAGTAGTTCTGGATGCTGAGGCAGGAATATTTCTAGATCAAACTCAGCCTCATACTTAGCTTCATAGGCATATGGGTATGACAACTGGATGTGCCACAGTATAATTCTGACACTCAATACACAGTAGTAGTCTTAGAACCCACAATGTCAGGATAAAGTCTTCCTTCCATAAGACTGCTCTGAACTTCAGATACCAGACACACTTTGAAGTTGCCCGGTTGACCTGCACTATAGACTAACTATAAATTTGAGATTATTCCTCAGGTTCAATAATATACTAGAAGTCAACCACAGAGCTCAGGAAAACCATAGGCTTCCAAGGTTTATGGTGAAGGATACACATAGGCTGAGGTCTGAAATGGAAGATGAAAGTCCCAAGCACAGAACTTTCATTCCTCTCCCTGTAAGGCTATAGGATATCACCTTCCAGCTTATTAGTGTGTTCACCAAATCTCATGGTGTTTCAAAGTCAGTTCTAGGGTCAAAGAATCCACCTGCTGATTAATAAACTGGTTTTCTGCATTCCATTCCAGCATCCTCATGTGCAAACCAATTCCATTTTGCTATGCAAATCTTCTGGGTATGTTTCTTCCTTTTAGCGTGTTTCTCTAATATCCTTTAAGATATTTTGGGTGTTTCAGGTTTCAAGATGATTATACATATTTTAAATTCAGTTTCAGTTAATGTCAATTAGAATGTTAATTATTGTGTCTTAGGAAATTCTCTAAGATTATCCCATACTTTTAGTGGGAGGACTCTGACTCTACAGCAACCAAAGTGTTTTTGAGAACCCAGAGGACAGAGCAGGGTGATATAGTATAATCTACTGGATTAGTCTGTTTTTATTGCTATAACAAAACACCTGAGGCTAGGTAATTTATAGAGAGTTCTGAAGATTCAAGAGCATGACACTGACACATGCTTGGCTGTGATGGAATCCCTCCTGGCTGCATCACAACAGCATGGGCAACAACATTGGGGGTGCCCATTCAAGAAAGAGAGATGACATGAGATGAAGTCATAGGAATTCAGAAGAATCATTTGCTATATTTATAATAAATTACTGTGGAGGAAACTAACCAGGTAATGAGAAAACTATATTAATGTTTCCAGGGTGGTACATCTGATGACCTAATCACTTTCCACTAGATCCAAATCTTAAAGATTTTACCACCCCTCTGCATTGCCACACATATACTAAAAGAAGCTCTCAGGTGACTGATCTGTGTCGATTGCAATTTAGAAGGTTAAACAAGAGGGATATATATTGAAAAGGAAGAAGGAAGAGAGTTTCAAAGATGGATAGGACAAGTTAATCTGTGCTCCACACACCATGCAGAAGTCAGAAGTCTTCTCCTTTCATGGTGGATGAGAAGAAATCCTGAGTGTTGGGAAGATGTCATAAAGAAGCCAAGAGTGTTGAAGCCATTATGGGAATCAACCAAAATAGGATGATGCAATTCATTGCCCAGACCTGCCATACCCTTTTCATTAATGTGTCACTTTCCTCCAGAGTTATGGGGTCTGATATAATCTTATGTAGTCAGGATTGACTCCAGACAAGGAGGCCAGAGTGTTCAACTCAGCTGATACCCACAAATAACCCTACTGATCTTCATACCTAACTCTCCACCCTGAGACAAAGTCAAGCAATGAAGCGAGTGAAAAAATGAACTGTACATTGGAAGTAGCTGAGGCTTTTAACATTAGACTGCTAAGCATCTCAACCACAGGGGAGTTCAGATTCAGTGGGTGTGAGATTTGTTACTCTACCTATGGTCCCCAAACCAGAAGGAACAGTCATTCTGAAAACTTCCAATTCACAATCTATATTCTAACAAAGTTTCCCAGCTACCATATATTCATTACATTTCAAGAATCCCCTGTGACAGTTGTGACATATCCATCCATATTTTTTGTGAAAGATCAACAGATGACCCTACTTGTTTCCAGAGCTGAGAACCACTGATGCCAGAGGAGGACACCACAATATTAGGTGCAAATGGAGAGTGAAATTCCCCAGTGATTTTTTTCTGGTTTCCCTGGAAAGAAGGATGTGTGTGCAAAGGACTTTTTATGGAACTTCCCTTGGACTTTTCTCTAGAGTAGCCCACAGCTTGGGTTCCAGTTTCATTCTGTGTCAAAAGCAGAAAGTTGGTATCTTTTCATCATGTCCTACAGTAACCCTGGCAATTATCCAATTTTTGAATATGGGAAACGTCCTTTCTACAGTCCTGGTACTGAATCCAAAGTGACTTCCTACCACTTCTACAGTTTGGGGATCTAGTGGGATTGATTTTCAAACACTAGATCAATAGATGAACAGCCCTTGTTAGATTCATTAATTCTCACCTCCACCCATCTTTGCTAACATTTCTAAACATTTGAGAAGAAGAAACAAAAGACACAAGAGTAGATTCTTCTCCCATCCTGCAGATGCTTCCATAGTAGCTTAGGTGTTATGTCAGGAACACAGCAAGACCTTTGGAAGGGTAATATTTCTGTCTCCATCCCTGGTCTCACCTGGCCACATTTTCTTCACCTACAGAGTTTGGTTGAATTATAAAAGAGATGTTTTGATTGTTGACATTTCTTCCATTGACCATACCCTTAGGCAAATGCTTAATCCTAACAGTACATTTAGCATTTAGTACATTGAAGAGTTTTAAAACAAGAACAAAAACTTTTATTTCATTAAATGATTTTTTCTGGTGGTTGTCAAAAACGAAGGACCAAAAGTACATTTTTGTCTTTCTTTTTTATTTTTGACAGATTGAAAGAAGTCTAAAGAAAAGAAAGTGCCTTATTTTCCTTTATATTCATTTAGTGAAGTATCTGGTAAGATCAGCTCCTCCCTCAGAATAAAAGTTAATGCATGTGACTCAGTCACCCAGTGTGTGAAAGAAGATATAAGGGGGACAAATGGGTTGAGGCTTTGAATCACATGATTTGTGTCACATAACCTTGATGCAAATTTGTCAAATTCAATACTGCAAAAATCATTGATACATTTTCTAATATCTGACTAGTTATTTTCAAAAAACATATCACAGTGGACTACTTTTTCTTGTAACAATCTTCAGTGTCAACCCAAAGAAATCTGAGACAATGATTCTGTGTGATCACAACATCACCTGAGAGTCAGAACTGGAGCTTTATTCTATTCAGAGAAGCGGGATGCATTGTTTTTTGTTTGTTTGTTTGTTTGTTTTTGTTTTATTATTATTTTTATGTATACTGGAGATAATAGTATAGGTAGGCAAAGTTTTTCACAAATATGATTTATTTCTTTTTTGGTTTCCACTTTGTAGAACAGTCGGAAACTCAGTTGGCACCTTCAGGGTGACCTCGCCCTGGTCTTGTTTCACTTGGAACTGTTTTCAGTTTATTTCCTATGCGTTAGACAGTTGTTGATTTTATCGCCAGTCTTGCTTTCATGTGCCACCGCTCTTTGGGTTACACGTGCTGTTGTTATGATTTACTTCAATAGAAGCTGTGTCATTATGATTTCCATTTTGTTTGGTTGGTTGAATAAATTTGTGACACTCAAATATTTAAGGTGACAGTTAAAAATGATACCAGCATTTGATCCAGTTTCATCTCAAAAGACATGAACTTTTTCGATGTTGATCAAACATCTTTTTTGGGGAAAGTAAATGTGTGAAGTAACAGATGTGTGACATTTTTGAGTAACGTTGGCTCCAAACAAATGTTGAAAACAGTTGAAAAAATATTGGATCAACTGGAAGGAAGCATGAATTTTGAAAACTGGATGCCTAGGTATTATAATTCTTTATTGAATTTATTTGTTATTAATTCAATTTAAGATATTATTTTTTAGACAATATTATTTAATGTTTATCATGGATAGACCAGAGTGTCCCTGGTATGTTACCATGGACCTGACATGCATTTTTTGTATAGTTTTTATTATTTTAGTAGTTTTCATACTGTATATGTACCATAACCAACCTATTGCTTATGAGAAACATGTAACATAATGTATTTACAGCCATTGTTACAAGTTTATGGTGCACGTTTCTATCTCGTTTTATATGTGTGTTATATAACATTGAAAAAAATTATTTTCATGATTGAGAAAAAAATACCTAATGCAAAACCACAATTTTGATAAGAGAAACTTGCTACTTGTTTTGCAGTACATTATTATTTTGGGTGTCTTGTCTTGGGATTTTTGTACCTAATGAATGAATGAATGTATAAAACACTGGGGTTTTACTTGGGATTTTACATCACTTGCAATTAATTCTTTATTTCTTAGCTGTTTCTATTATCCCATAGCATTATTTCAATGAATGGTTATAATACCAACCTGAAAAAAAGAAGAAAATATAGGAGAACTGAGGTTTTGGCCTCAATGTGGCCATAATGAGAGTTGTGAAACTTGTTGCAAGAGAGGTCTGGGTAAAGATGACAATGTAATTTGAGGTCCACAGCCTCACAGGCAGGAATATATTTTTCTCACACCCTTGTTAGATCCCGGATTCTATAGGAAGACCAAATGAGACATCTGATTCCTGCTGGCATCCTGTCTCCCCATGCGATTTCTCCCTCCTGCACCTGCATCCATGAGGACACCAACAGTCATGCAATGCAGCTAAGAGGGCATTCACTGAATCCAAGCAGGTGCTAGTGCCATGGCCTTGAGTCTCCAGAATTGTAAGCTAAACACACCAGTATAAATTATTAGGCCTCAAGTGTGCTCTTTAGAGCAATAAAAAGAGAGTAATGTGAATATTACTATTCTGGATCACGGTGATCTGTGTTGTGCCTTCTGAGACACTCTCTCACCTCTGGGTTGTGAGGGGCCTTCAACAAGATGCTGCAAACATTTTCAAATTTTGAAGTGAGACAATGTACGCATGAGTCGAAGGACAGAGATAGCATTGGAGACTGACTAAGGGAACATCTTCAGAGACACTGTCAAAGTGATATCCTTAAGGTCAGAGAGGAGATCAGTGAGGATCCAAATTATGGGATCAGACACCACTGCTGTGCTAAGCTTTTCTTCACTGGAGCCCATATTTCTGCAATACATGTGCTTCAGCTGTGTTTTCCAGGCCCCATGAAAGTCCATTCATTTTAAACATGCTTCTCAGAAAGCAGTGTCTACATAAGAACCCATGGGAAGGCAGCTTCCACAAAAAGTTAAACATTCCAACAGAGTCCATCTTCAGCTTCAGGAAACTCAGTCCTGTGTAGCTCCTCTGTCTCAGTCTCCAACCATAAGTCAGTGCAGCATGTTGGTAGATCTGAGGCCACCTTACAAGTATGAAAAATATTTCACACCATGTAGGGGTCATGACTACAAATATATATTGGAATGACCTGGAGTGGGGACAAAAGGCTGAGTAATGAATACAGTTCCCTATCGCAAAGCATCAACATCAGGGCCCATTCCTGAACCTTATTTGCCTCTTCTCTTTACACAGTCCAGATATGGATCATTTGTCTCAACATCATCCCTATCTACAGAGTGGGGCATAGTAAACTGATCTCCAGATCTGGGTGTTGAAGGAATTATTTCATGCAAACCATGCATTAGTCTTGGGTTTTATTTTAGACAATTGACATGTGTACCGGGCATTTTAGAACAGAATTTCTTAGAAAGTTCCCACATCCTCACAAACAAAATCAAAATCATTATTACATGGACATGCTAAGGGTGACCTCCCACCCTCATGAACACAAATGCACAGTACCCAAATGACAGGTGCTTCAGGATGGTGGTAGATGTTCATATTTCTTCATGGATTATCACTCTGTCACCACATCCCAATCCTCAATTCCAAAAGAAATTTGAAATCAGGATAATTTTCTGTAGAAAAACAGGCAGGAAACCCTGGTCTATTATAGAGCAGAGATTTTTCCTCAGTCCATGAGGGAGTTAATAGTGCTTATATTTTTCATTTTCTGCAAAGTGCACCTGCAGTTACAGAAAGGAAGACAGTATGAGCATGATATGCGAAGTCTAATTGCTCAAGTCTACTGTTGGCTATAGTGACATTAGATAACTCAACGGGAAAAAGCCATTGATGCAAGGAGCACAAAATAAGGCAGAAAAGACACTTTGAGAAAGACTGGAGAATCGTATGAGGAATTTCTCAGGTACAGTTTGATGACTTGCACACAGTTCCTTTTGTACGAGGAAAAGTGATACCTAGGAAAATGCTTACTGCAATCATTTCACAATTGTTGATGTGGTAAATTAATGTAATTTTCAATCAGGCACCAGTTGTAATAGAATTGTAGTTGTAATTCTACACAAAAGAAACTGTGTAACTCATCCATAATGTACACTGTCAGACGTTCATGTCTGAATATGTGCTAAAAGAAAGAAAACAAGAAAACAACATTTATATCTTAGACAAAGAGAATATATACCTTACCTCAGCAATAGGTGGTGTATTTTCTTCCTTCCAGTCAAACGATGCCACCTCCATGACCTGGCCGTTGGCATCTAGGGGAATACAGTGTAACTGTCAGCAATTTGGTTTGCTGAAGGCTCGCTCAGTGAGAGTTCTTGCTGTGGACATGGGTGTAGGGGGTATGGAGATGGTTGATTAAAATACAGAGACTCAGGTGATGCCGGACCATGATACTTTTTGGGTGGCAGAGAAAGAGAACTCCAGGAAGGAGATGAAAAGAGAGAAAATGTGGAAGGAAGCACAATGAGAAATAAAAAAGTCCAGTGTTACACTAGAATTTGAGAGCACTTGACAGATCCATGAGAAAGAAATGAAGAATAGTTTTGAATCGACCAGGTGTGTTATAGGTGAAATGGTTTCCCTCCAGATAAATGTTCAAATCCCAACACCAGTACCTCAATATTTTACCAGTTTTGAAAAGGGAGCCATTGACATCTCATGTATTCAATATACCTTGGATGAGCAGGGTGGACCCATTGTGAAAATATGATGAATTTTCTCATAAGGAGAGGGGACACATTCAAGAGGGACAAATGCCATGTGAGGACCTAAGCAGAGAGTTGGACCAACAATCCAGTTCAAGTTAGGAATGATCAAGAAAATATTCTTTCCTACAGTCTTCAGAAAGAGCATGGACCTACTTATGGTTCAGTGTGGGATTTGTAGACTATAGAGTTCTGAGATTGTATACTTTCATAGTTTCAATCCAAAAAAACTGCTACTTGGACATGGTAATCCTAGGAAACTAGCAAAACCACTATCAATCACATAGATCTAATTGGTCTTTGTACAAAATCTTCATTCAACAATGAGATAGTAATTTTGTCAAGATCACATGAGGTATTCATCAAGATAGAGTATATTTTGGCTCTGAAACATACGTTGACAACTTGAAAAGAATAGAAATCATAGTAAATTTGTTGTCAGGGGAAGAGAAATTGGCAAATTGGAAGAAGGATGCACCCTGGTCTATACTCATTGCCAGACTTCCAAGGCAAGAAAACCACTTCCCAGTGAGTTGAGTAACTAAAGGAACTCACCAAAACTTCATATGGAACTGCAAAAAATTCATAGAGACATAGAAAGTCAGAACCTCATGTATAAGAAATAATACATTAGAAGAGTGAAGCAAAATGGCAGGTATATAGGGTCTTCATTTCTTATATCTCATGACCTGGAATTCAAAGAGCATGAACACTGCTTTGTTCTGAGGGGGGTGAAAGGGGGATTTCAGTAAAACCCAATACTATACAGTCACGGAGTCTTAGAGAATCAGAATGTTGGATACATGAAACAAAGGACAAAAAGAGTACATTAGAGACAAGGTGATAGAAGCAGCTGCAGCTGCAGCACTGGAGCCATTGCTAGATCACAGAGGGAGGAGAAATGCAGAGCAACAAAAGCAAGGGGTTTAATGTGGAAAATCCTGAGATCAGAGAGGCAGCCTTCACTTGGCTGATCCAGAGACTTCATTGCACTGTACACTGGTGCAAGAAGGGTGCTCAGTTCTTCCCACTGTCCTCAGAGATCAAGGCACGAAGCATCTTCCACACAGCTATGCTGAGGAGGCAAGATCTTGGAGATCTGAGCAGGGACACACACGTGTCTGCACAGTCATCTGCCGAAGGACCTAGGGTTTGCCAAGAACAGCAAGAGCTGAAGACATGGATAGCATTCTAGCTAGGGGACCTCAAGTCAGAGATGTGGAAGAGAGCCCTGCTCCCTTCCCCCTTTGAGTCAGGTGGCAGACAGTAGCAGCAGAAATGGATTGAGAATTTCAACAAGCTTCTTTAAAGAATGAGGTGATGTGAGTACATGCCCAGAGAAAAAGCCCAGGAACCATGGAAAGGCTGTTCCACAGACAGCAGAGGGGGTGACGTATTTGCTCCCCAACCCCACAAGAGGAATCCAGGGAAGACCCATGAAATACATTGACCCATGTAATTCTATTTAACACCAGATATATTATATGATTATTTCTTGTCTTGACTGATGACATTGCTGTCCCTAACATTTCAACTGATCAACTACAAGAAAACTTGATAGTTTGAAGAAGTAAACAAAACTGAGAGAGCCTTAGCCAAGCTAAGTCAAATAAAGAGGAAATAAACTCAACATATTAAAATCTGTGATAAAAAGGAAATATCAACACAGACAACAGTGAAGTGCAGAGGATCATCAGAAAGTACTTTGAAAATGTATACCCCAATAACGTAGAAAATCTTGAAGACTTTGACAAATTCTTAGAAGCACATCACCTAGTCAAATTGAGGCAGGAGGATAGAGAAGAGTAAGAGATCACTCTCAAACAATTATTCTGATGGCACCATCCAAATCCTACCAACCAAGAAAAGTCTAGGAGCAGGTGGATTCTCAGCCATGTTCTCCCAAAATCTGAAGGAAGAGCTAGTACCAATTTTCCTCAAATTATTTCAGAAAAGAGAAAAAGAGGAAACTCTTCCAAAGTCATTCAATGAAGCCAGTGTCATCCTGATACCAACCAAACAAATACACATCAAGGAAAGGAAACTTCAGACCAACATTCTTGATGAACATTCATGAAACAATTCTTAATAAGTGGCTGGCACATCACACCAAAGATACATCAAAATATAGTGCACAGTGATCAAGTGGTTTTCCTCCCAGGAATGCATGTGTACTTCCACATATGGAAATAAATAAATGAAATTCACCATGTAAATTGACTTACAATGATAACCATGTTCTTCTCAATTGATGGAGGAAAAGCACTGGAGGAAATAGAGCATCCAATCATGTTTAGATCCCTGGAAAACCTAGGGATAGAAGGAACATACCTTAACATTTAAAAGATACATATGATGAACCCAAAGCCAACATCATTCTAAATGAGAAAAAATGAAAGAAGTGCCCCCTACAAATAGGAAGAAGACAGTGATAATCACTTTCACAACTGGTTTTCAAAATGTATCTCAAACTTTTGTCAGAGTAATTAGGTAAGATAAGAATTTTAGATGAATGGGAAAAGAAGTGCTGGAAGTATCTCTGCTGATGACATGATCCTATATTTAGAAGACCCAAAGATCAACACCATAAATCTTCTAGAACTCTGAAATAAGTTCAGCAAAGTAACAGAATACAAAATTAACACCCATAAGTCAATCACATTCCAATAGTCCAATGATGAGTTTGCTGAATGTGGAAATAAGAAAACTATACCATTCACAAGAGCCTCAAGAAAAAAATGCTTGGGAATCAAACTAACAAAGAGGTAAAGGACTTCTACAATGAAAAGCATCAAACACTGAAGAGCCCATAAAATTCACACCCCAAGCACCCAAAACAGAAATGGACCATGGAACTAACCAGACATTTCTGAAATACAAATATGAATGGTCACCAAATATATGAAAAAGTTATCATCATCTCTACCAAATATAAAGATTCAAATTAATTGAACTCTGAAATTTTATCTTATTCCAGAGAGAATGTCAAATACACAAGAAATGTTGGTGAAGATTTATGAAGAGGGCACACTCATACATTGTTGGTGGCACTGTACATTGGTGTAACCACTCTAAAAAGCTTTATGGAGATTCCTCAAAACACTAGGAATGGAACAATCATTTGACCCAGTTATCCCGCACCTCAGCATCTATCCAAAGGATTTCAAATCAGCAGACTACAGGCTCTCACAATCCATTCCCCTCTGAACCATCTCACATTGTCTCACATGTGAATTTCTGGGGACACGTCACATTCAAACCATAATAACTATGGAGCAAAACTAGGTGACTTTCAACAAATGAATGAATAACAAAATGTGGTACAGATATGCTATGGAGTATTACTCAAACATCAAGAATGACTTTATGACATTTGCTGGTAAGTGAAAGGTATTGGAGAAATCATGCTAAGTGAAATGTCAATTCCCCAAAACCAGAGTTCAAAAATATTCTCTGATAAGTGAAGGCTAATGGGCAACAAGTCACTAGGGTGGAGATTAGTTCAGGAGAGTAGGCAAAGGGGGTTAAAGAGAAGTGAGAGCAAATGGGAAAAGGAAAGACAGTACAATGAATCTGACTTAACTTTCCCATGTACTGATATGAATCTCAACATCCTGCACATCCATAGAAAAAGGGCAGAACTTAATGTAAAAAATCAACTATGGGCACGTGGTTGAAAGTTCAGTATAGGGAACAGAGGAGCAGGTGGATAGAGGAAGGGCAAGGAGAGTTCCACATTCTGAATTACAACAGGATCTATTCCATGCTTGTTTTAGTACATTTCAATGGATTCTATGTCATGTATGACTAAAAGGAAGCCATAAAATCAATACATTTCTGATGTGCCAGCCTGGCCAATGGTGATGTCAGTGATAAGGAGGAAGAGGACAAAGGACACATTGTGGCCAGTGGATAAAGAAATAGAAATTTAAAGAAAGATGAAGTTTGGGAAATCTGTGGATTAGAGAAGGAGGCTGATTTTAATGGACAGAGTCAGCTGGGAAAGTGGCTCAGTGAAAGGAAATCCAAAGAGCACTCGTCTCCAAGAATAGGAAGCATTCTGTACATATAAACACCCTTCCTTGGGAAAGTGGCTGCCACATACCATGCAGCTGCAAGTAAAGATGGATAATTGGGAATTCACAAGGGGACATACCATCAGGTCACTTGACAAATTTCCCAGGTTCTGCCTGAACCAGAGAGATTTCCATAAGTGCAAAGGAAATTTGACTTGGACAATTCAGGCACTGTATCACAAGAGAGAAAGTGCCCATGGATGCTGGTGCCCCATGATAGCTATCGGGAAGATGCCCAGAGCAGCCACAAAGGAGCATGTGAACTCCAGGGCACATGCCCAGTATTTCATATCCATAGCAGAGAAGGTGAAACCTGTGGATGCTTTGTCTGTGCAGCCTAAATGTGAATTTCATCACAGGCTCTAGGGATTCAGATGTTCTCTGAAGCAAGAGGGGATGTAGATCAATACTCAAAACCAAATCTACAGAATGGTAATCTTGCTGAGGTCTAAACCCCAATTACTGGAAACTCCAATGTAGATCTCTTATTACGCCTGCAGCAGAAACACAAAATTTGTCAGCACCCCAATAGTGCTATTCCACCCTGTACTGGGGAACTGAAAACTGAGTTTACCTACAACCAGGATTGCCTCCAAGCCACAATGTCTGGAGCTAAGCGACAAACAATGGCATTGGCTCACCCAAAGGGCTACAAGTTAATACAAAGAATGAAAATCCACCACAACCCATTGTTTTAAATACCTAAATGCAAATGAGTCATTTATTTCTTAGTATATTTCTCAATCTCTCTTTTTTATATTTACCTTATTTCATATCTGCATATACACATTTTTATTTTTAAATTATTTTAAAATTTTTATCTTAGTACACTTTTTTAGCATTACCTCTTTGTATTTTATTAATTGTTACCATTTTTTTTGATGTATTCATTTTGGGTGTTTGTTGGTGGTATGTGTTTGTTGGGGGGTCTAACTTTGTACATACTTTCAAACAAATATGTGTATATTCATATAATTTAAACTCCACATTAAATGCTTTCATTTGCAGTTATTTATTATTAAAAATGGATTTGACATAGATGGGGTTCAATTATATGTGTGTACAAATTTTTGTTCTTACAGTTGATGATTAGTTCATACCTTGGTCCATGTCCCTTGTATCTGCCTTGATTCACACTCTATCTCCACAAACAGCCAAATTTTCTTGTTTCAAATTTTCTTTTTTTACTTATATTAACTTTTTATTACTTCTTTCTATAGCCAGCATCTGCTACCTACTTCCTTCCTCTTTTCCAATAACTTCTTATAACATTTGAAATTCTCTCTTGTCTTCTCCACCTTATTTTCTCTTCACAACAGGAACTATAATTTAAATACATTTAGTTATATAACTTGTGTAATTCATACCCCATCCATGTTGTTCTGATTATTGATACAGTGAATGACATAGTAAACACATGATGCAGAATGCCAGAATTAATGAATTGTGAAATCAAAATACACAGGAATCAGTGCAAAAAAAAGTTAGTTATTGTAAAAGATAAATAAACTTGATAAACCCTCAGCCAAGGTAACCAAAGAATGAGAGGGAAGACATACATCAATACAACTGGTGATGAAAAATGAGATATTGCACAGACAGTTTAGAAATTCAGAGGATCAATAGAATCTATTTGGATAATTTATACACTGTTCAACTAAACCACCTAGAAGAAATGACAAATTTTGAGACCCATATTGTTATGAGGCACAACTTAAAAACAGACCGATCACCACTGAGAAGTCAAAATTTGAGAGTCTTTATAAAGCTGGCCAGCTGACTGCCTCACACAATGCCCCATAAAATGGCTATTGGGAGAACACCCCTGACCACGGAGTTGTAGGGGTTCTTACACCAAAAATCACATTAATCATAAGTGTCTGTTGCTATGATTCGAAATTACACATTAACATCATGAGATCATTGACAGACAGGGAAGTGGGTCAAAATGACCCTTACCTACATACAAACTAAAGAATGGTGACTAACATCCACACAATCACTGTTTACAGGGTACATTGTTTAGGAGCAACAGGAGTCAAAAGAGAGAAATTCTTTACTACATAGGAGTTGCCATTGTATATTATTAAACATGTCACACCAAGTAACTGATGATGGGTACAGAAGCAGGGTGTTCCCATGCGAGAAGCTTACTTCCTACATAACATGGAGTCTCAGAGCAAAATGGAGTCTGTTTAGTCATTTCCCTTATATTCTGGCCTATAACATTCTCATGGAGCCAGATCTGTCAACCCATCACAGAGATAAGTGAGAAACAAAGGCATTGGGCTCACCCCAAGGGCTACATATTAATACAAAGAATGAAAATCCACCACTGCCAACAGTTCTAACTACCTAAGTGCAAATAAGCAATTTATTACTTAGTAATATTTCTCTTGCTCCCTTTTTTATATTTGCCTTATTTCTTTTCTCCATACACCCATTTTTATTTTAAAATTTTTTAAACATTTTACCTTAGTACATTTTTTAACATTACCTCATTGTATTTTATTAATTGTTACCATTTGTATGATGTATGTATTCTGGGTGTTTGTTGGTTATGTGTGTTTGTTGGGGGGGGCCATCTAACTTGGTGCATAGTTTCAAACAAATATATGTATATTCATATAATTTAAATTTCACATTAAATGCTTTCATTTGCAGTTATATATTATTCACTCTGGATTTGACATAGATGGGCTCAATTATACATGGGTACAAATTTTGCTCTTACATTTGATGGTTATTTCATACCTTGGTCCATGTCCCCTATATCTGCATTGATTCACACTCTACCCCTGCAAAGAACCCAATTTTCTTCTTTCTAATATTCTTTTTTTATTTCAGTTAACTATTTATTACTTCTTTCTATAGCATGCATCTGCTACCTACTTCCTTCCTCTTTTCCGATAACTTCTTATAACATTTCAAATTCTCTCTCATCTTTGGCACCTTGTTTTCTCTTCACATAAGGAACTATAATTTAAATAAACAGAGTTATATAATTTGTGCAATTCATACCTCATCCATGTTGTTCTGATTATTAATACAGTGAATGACATAGTAAACACATGATATAGAATGCCAGAATTAATAAATTTTAAAATAAAAATACACAGGAATCAGTGCAAAAAAAAAGAGGTGGTTATTGTAAAAGATAAATAAACTTGATAAACCCTCAGCCAAGGTAACCAAAGAATGAGAGGAAAGACATATATCAACACAATTGGTGATGAAAAATGATATATCACACAGACACTTCAGAAATCCAGAGGATCAGTAGAATCTATTTGGATAATTTATACATTGTTCAAATGAACAATGTAGAAGACAATGACAAATTTTGAGACACATATGACTGCACATATTGAACCAGGAAAATATAGAAAAAAAATATAGAAAACCAGAAAATATAGAAAAATATAACAGGCCAATTTCTATTGAGAATGAAATTGAAAGGTCAATTAAGAGCTTTCCTAAAAAAAAGCCTGGGACGAGATGAATTTCTGGCTGAGCTGTACCAGGCCATTACAGAAGAACTGACATCAGTCTTTCTCAAATCATTCTATGAAAATGAATGTGAGAGAACCCTCCCGAGTACATTCTGTTAAGCAACTAATACCTTGATATAAAAATATAAAAGATGCATCCAAGAATAAACGCCACAGACCAATATACCTGTTGAACATAGATGCAAAAATCTTTAATCAAACATTAGTAATCTGAATTCTAAATCATATTAAGAAGACCATACACCTCAATAAAGGGTCTTCATGCCTGGAAAGCAAATTTCGTTCATTACATGCAAATTAATAAAAGTAATCCAACACTTGTCATGGTTAGTATGTAAGAGTTCTTCAAAAGCTCCTGTGTGAGACAATGCAAGAATGTTTTGGTCTGAAATGATTGGGATATGAGAGCCTTAATCCAATCAGTGAATTAATCCCCAGAAAGGGATTAAGTGAGTGGTATCCCATGGCAGATAGGGTGTGGCTTAAGGAGTGGGTCATTGTGGGTGTGATTATGGTTATATATTTTCTATCTGGAGAATGGAGTCTCTGCCTCTGCCTTCTGAACATGTCTGAGCCTCTTTTACCCACCTCTATATTCCACAATATTGCTCTGTCTCTCCTAAAGTACTAAGGACTGGGGCATGCAGTCAAATGACTGAGACCTTCAGATCCATTAGTACGTTAATAAACTTTTCCTCCTCTAAGTTCCCTGCCAGGGCTTTTACTTCAAGTTGTGAAAGATAAAAAAAGCTGACTAACACAATACTTAAGTGGAATTAAGAATACAAATCATAAGGTCATCTCAATATTTGCAGAGAAGGTATTTCATGAAATACAGCAAAATCCATTTAAAAAATACTGGAGAAACTCGGCATAGAAGGCACTCAATCTCAACATTATAAAAGCTATATATGAGAAATGCAAAGCCTACATCTCACTGAACAGAGAGACAAATGAAAGATTTTCCTCAAATATCAGGAACAAGAAAAGAATGTCCACTTTTATCACTTCTATTCAATATAGTTCTCAAAAGTCAAGTCAGAGCAATGAGGCAAAAGAAGAAAATTAAAGGATACGAGTAGAAAAGAAAACATCGGATTCTCTCTGTTTGCTGTTGACAATATCCAATATTTAGAAGACACAAAGAAATTTCACCAGTAGAATTCTACACATGATTAGTTTATCAGTGCAGCAGGATAAAAGATCAACCCTCCTAAATCATTAGCATCTCTATGCTCCAACAGTGATTCAGCTGTAAAAGACTTCAGGAAATCCATCCCTTTCACAATAATCTAAAAAACACCTGGAAATTAATCTCATCAAAGTGGTGAACAAATTAGACAATGAAAACTATAGAACACTGAAAAAGTAATCAAAGAACACCCCTGAAGATGCAGAGACTATTCATGTTCTTGGATAGGCAGAATTATTATCATGAAAATGGCAAAAGTACCAAAGGCAATATCCAGATTCAATGTAATCCCCTTGAAAATAACAATGACATTCCTTACAGTATTGAAAACCCAGTCTTGAAATTCATTTGAAATAATGAGACTCAGAATTGCTTTGGCAATTGAATTCACAGTAAAAAAAAAATTGTAGGACATATCACAATACTGAATCTCAAAGTAGATAACAGAGATGAGTAGCAAAAACACCCTGGTATCAACCTCAAAATAGATATGAAGGTCAATGTAACAGAAGATAAGAAACAGAGACAACCCACATACTTAGAACCACCTGATACTTGAGGAGGGTGCTAACACTATATGGTAGACAGGAGATATTGGTTAAAACAAAAGTTACTGGGAAAACTGGATACCCATAGAAATCACTGGCAAGCATGTGACAAATGAGGTACAGTGACACACTGTTGGTAGGACTGCAAATTATTACGATGACTCTGGACAGAAGTGTGGAGATTCGTGAATGAACTACGAGTGTACCCAACTCCTTTCTGCTTAATCAAAAGAACTAAGATTAGCATACTATTATATTACAGTGACTTTGATGTTTTCAGCAGGCCAATTCACAATAGGTTAATGATGGGATCGACAAAGATGCCCATGAATAGTTGAATGGATCAAGGGCACCAAACTCAGTGGGAAATAGCTCTTCACTTCTGGAGCTATAGCACCACTGACTGACTCAATGGCCATAAACCTGCACACACCAAAGAAAAGAAGAACAGGAACTCTGAATAGACTGGAATCATTACTGAAGAATGGTCACACTGACTAAATTCCACAATACCTTTGTCCGATTGTTCGTCAGGGAACATACTATTTGGTGGCCACAGGCGGACTCCTCTGGTCAATGGCCTATAGAAGTCTTCAGGAGGTGTTGTTGACTTCTTTACTTTTGATGGGAGGCAACAGTCTGGGAAATGTAATAAAATAGTATCAGCTGGTGAAAACTTGCTAGCAAAAGAACATAGGATCAACAGTAGTAATTCAAATAACAGTTCAAACAGTTTTAAATGACATGATAATTGTAAATATCTAGGAATACAATTTGAGCTTTGAATTCAAGTATACAATCACAGCGTACCCAGCAACTTATATATCTGTATTTTTTTTTCAGTGAGTAGATTTCTGTTATTTTGAACAACAACGATGATCTTTGAGGACATTATGTTAAATGAAATGGTCAGGCACAGAAGGGCAAATACTGCATAGTTTCCCTCTTTGTTGGAAGTTGAAAAGCTGGCCTTACAGAAGCTGAGAGCCAAAGATTAGTTACCAGAGGGTGGGAGACAATGTTACTATTAAATATTAAGGAAAAATGCTACTGTCTAATGTACATTCTTTGACAACACATTAAAATAACACAATCTATGTTTCAATAAATTGAAAGGAGAGGGATTTGAATATTCTTAGAATTCACACATTTGAACACATTTTTCACTAATGGGGCAGCAAAGCACCTGAGTCAGATTGGCCTTAAAGATGACATTGAAATGTGGAGAGTTCTGAAACCCAACTGATTACTGAGTGCACAAAAACCTCTACTAAGGTGAAATCATAGAGAGGCAGAGAGAACGGTGAACAAGAGCAGAGTCTGTGGCCATGTGACTTATGTTCAAATCCTACCTTAAAGCTGTATATACCTGTGAGAGTTTAAAAAATCCCTCAGTGCCTCAATTGCTTGTGTCGAGATGCAAAAGTGTTCACCTGGACCTTGTAATGTTATCAGGCTGACAATGATCCACAAAGGCAGCCTTAAGAAGATTGGTGCTTCCTATGTGCGCTAAAGTGTCCTATAATAAGATGTGTGGAAGAGTAAGCTTCAGCTTGATCTTTGACAATATTTGAACAGGGAGTTGTCAAACGGATGTCATCCTCTAAGATGGTGGGTGAAGAAAGTCCATTCTTCATTCTTTACACTTGGATATCTGAAAGGCTCATGTAGAATCTCTCTTATTTTTCCTGTGACCCCAAATCAGCCTAGAGGGATGAGTGGAGCAGACTCCTTAAACCACAATGTTGAGTTTAGGCATTTGAAATTTGGAGATTTTTATGGGACTTGTCCAGAACCACAACATTGCTGAGTGGTGGATGTGGGACAGGAATGTAGGTGTTTACCTGGGATCAGAGATCCCTGAACATTGGAGTCCTGTAGCTGATACCTTAGAACCAGTAACCCTTACCTCTTCTCACTCTTTCACAAATCCTCCTCCCTGAAGGCCTATTTGGGAAGACTGATGTCCCAGAAGGGTTGACTGACCAAAGTCGCATGCCCCTTCCATGAAATTATTGACCAGAAATATGATAATTGAACCCAAACGAAGTCTCTCTGAATATCCAGGGTATAGTCCATACGTGTGGCCATCCTCCCCAGGGTCTTCTCACTGCCAACTGCCTCAGAAGAAGTCTTCCTGATGAGCAGTTGAACCCCAAATGTCAGAGCTGTGTGTTCCTGAGAAAATGTTTCAGAACTCAGGCCATTACAAACCATCTGCCACTTGATTTTCTGGGCCAAGAGTTATGTTTCCTTCTGCTGTTCACCCTTGTATGAGCTGTTAGTGTGAGTTAATGGGGGAAAACACATATTCTGGGCTGGTACTTTGGTGGATCCATGTAGGAAGTTGATCTGCCCCCATTTCTGTGAACTAATACTTTTTTTCTTTTTTCTTATTATTTTGTTATCTTTACAGACTGCTTTTGATTCATTGTACACAAGTGGGGTACATCACTTCGTTTCTATGGTTGTACATGATGTAGATTCATACCATTCATGTAATCATGCATGTACATAGGGTAATGATGTCTGCGTCATTCCACCATTTTCATACCCACATCCCTGTAATTTCCTTCCACATAATCTAATGTTTCCCCGTTCTTCTCTCACTCCCCTCACCCCTACCCCAATTATATATCATTTTCCACGTATCAGGGAAAACATTTGGCCTTTTTTTTTTTTGGGATTGACTTAATTTCACTTAGCATGATATTCTCCATTTGCATTCATTATTTGCTGGTGGAGTTGCAAATTGGTGCAGCCACTCTAAAAATCAGTGTGGAGAATCCTCAGAAAACTTGGAATGGACCCACCTTTGGACCCACTTATCCCACTCCTCAGTTTATACCCAAAGGACTTAAAGTCAGCATACTACAGAAACACAGTCACATCAATGCAGGTCAGATCATAATAGCTAGATGGTGGAACCAACCTACGTGCCCTTCAACAGATGAATGGATAAAGAAAGTGTGGTATTAATACACAATGTAATATTATTCTGTCATTGGTATTTTAATTGGAATTGCATTGAATCTGTATATTGCCTTTGGTACAACAGCCATCCTGACAATCTTAATTTTGCCTTTCCAAGAAAATTGTAGATCTTTCCATCCTTTAAGGTTTACTTCAATTTCTTTCTTTTTTGTGAATTAATATTTTCTGCACTATCATCTGAGCAGATAGACAAGGTCTGGCTGAAACCCTGCTGCAGATGCACCAGCTGTGATCAGGCTGTTCCCACTGACTTTCCTCATCTCTGCTTAGATCCCTTAGGGCCAGGGGCCAGAGACTTATGTGCACAGCAGGGGCTACCCAAAAGTATAGCCTGTGAAACTGAGGGTCCTAAGTAGACCCTCAGATAAGTCCCTCCTTTCCTCCATTATCCCATGTCCTCTCCACTTACTTCATGGCATTGTCCTTTGTTCTCTCCTTCCCAATAGCTCCCAAACACCAGGGATCTTGTGGTCAACCCCACTTGGAAACAGGTCTCCTACTCGCAGATCTTTTACTTTTCTTCAAAAGCCTTCATTTAGACTTCACTAACATTAATTTTAGAGGTTCTCATATTCACTCAGAAATGTTGGACCTGTAATGACCTTGCCAGCACATGCCACATTAAGGGGTGCTGCTCTGGTCTAACTGTGTGTTTTACTTGCCCAAGAGAGTTGTTTAATAGTGTACTTTTCCTTCAATAACTGAATCCTAGACCTATACATTAATAATCTCTGTTTAGACATAAATTAGCAAAAATGATCTAGCCCTCCCCCAATATTTTCATTGATCCTAAAAGCCTGGTGTAAAAGGGAGACATAGCTTCAATTTTGAGAATCAGAACAGATTCTATTCTTGGTTTGAAATACAAACCCTACCCATTTCCCAATATTTCTGAATCTCCAGACATTTCTAGAGAGAAAAATTTTTAATTTGTTTTACTTTATTTTTCTTTAGAACATTATATTTCACAAAAATCTATGGTAAAAAAGTAGAAACATTTCCATAAGAAAAAAAAAAGCCTATGAGAAATTAATAACATTTATGTCAGGGCATTTAGGTAGAAACCTTGTGTATTTCAATAAATAAAATAATTATAAGTACATTTTGCCTTTCTAATACATAGCATTGCCATTTTTGTCTATTAGCATATTTGCAAATCCATGGTGGTAAATCTAGAATACTCTATTTGAAATGTATGGAAAGGATTATAACTGGGACAAGCAAAGGCCACATTGAATGACACAGAATCTGCTTTCACTTGTAGGGAGCCTCCAAAAGGAAAATACTCATGGGATATTTTACATTTTCCTTGTATGCGAATATCAATATATTGGTTGGGAAAGAAGTACACTTCTTTAATACACAAATTTTGTACTTATATAATATTGTGAATACATTTTTCTTAATGAACATCTTATTCACAAAATACAAACAAAAGTTAAAATTTAGCTTTCAAAAAATATTTGCTATACCCTAGTTTTGGCAAAGAATTAAATGACTATCTTCACTATGAATTAGATATAATATCATCACTGTGTACACTTTCCCCTTTTCTTTTCTACTGACCTGGCCATTAATTATGATTTCTTCTCTATTAAAAGGCACTGCATAAATTTACCACAAGTGCTACAGAAATTAATAGCATTTTTTGTGAGTGCATTTATGTAGAAACCTTTCCTATCTTAATATCTCTATGTCCAATATAAAGGAAATATAAGTTATCAGATAATGTCTTCATAATTTCAGAAAGGTTTCTATTTGCTTGATTTGTTTAGAAGTGATACAACACTTTCAAATAGATGTACCTATCATGGCACCTGATACAGAGTAGGCAAACAATACTTGTTCGTTAGTAAGTCCACCAACCATACCACACAGAAGAGAGTTTGCATTTGCAATCTGTTTGTTAATGTGTAGGAAATAAATTCATCTTGATACAATGAAGACAACTGGCCAAAGTTCTCTTTTTCTTATGGAAAACATATAAAGGTCAATGTTTGTTGCAAAAAATAATTTTACATCTGTACTTGATATTTAAATTCTACACCTAAACAACTATTAATGTCACAGGAAAGTAAGGCAGGGAGTGGTGGTAGTGAGTTCTGTAGAAACTGTAAGGTGTACCTCAAAAGGAAAAGATGTGGACAGTCAGGTTAAAATGAGAAAAATGTTTACCTACTAACACTCATAAATGATGTCAATTTTGCCCACCACTAAGATACCGGAGTATGATTGGGTTATTTATGCTCCTATACACCTACGTTCTTGCTAGTGGTCAACAAACTTTTGTTATCATTACCATTCTGATTTCATATTATCGAATTAAAACCTATGTTGTCTTGTGGGAAGTGAAATGATCAGATATATATAAACTAAATTCAAATATTTTAATTTTAAGAAGATTTGACTTTCACTATTTTAGTACCATAAAAATTAAAATAGAAACATCTTGAAAATATGTCTATGAAACAAATATGGGAAAATTCTATTAGGTTTATTAGACTAGGCTTTTAGTTTTCTCAAAATATAAGAATTTTGATTTTTTTATGGTTTGTTTTGTGAGCATTTGTATCAGCAGAACTGCCACAGAAAAATGACACTTGAAAATTAAACTTTCAACCTGACATAAATGACCATATTTCTGTTTTAGGTGAACAACGCACAAGGTAAATATGATCCAAACATTTTTCACGTGTAGAATTCTATCATTCTTCATTGTCATTGAAGATTCACTTTATTAAATTTGTGAAAATAACCAGACCTGGTAGGACATGCCTGTATTCTAAGACAAGAGAATGGCAAGTTTAAGGCCTACCTCAGCAATTTCAAGAGACCCTTACCAACTTAATGAGATACTGTCTCAAAATCAAAAAGCAAAAAGAACTGGGGATGTGGTTCAGTGGTAAAGAATGGCTTGGTTCAAGCCCAGTACCCCTACCAAAGATTTGTGGTATTTGCCATGGAAACTTTGCCTGATTTTAAGATAAATATACTTGGTATCAGGTAGTTGGACCTGTCTTCCAAAGTGTCGTATTATAATATCAGTACTTTTAAATAACTGAGAATGCATGTTAAGATACCACTATTAAATTATACTTTTAACAAGAAAATGTTAGTAATTACCCAATTTCTTGAAAATGAAAAAGTAGTTTGAATAAAATTGGCTTACATTAAAAATTCCTTTTCAAAAATGAAATTCTAAAAGTTTGAGAACTAAAATTTGTTTTTGTCTACTAAGCATTTACCTTCTTAAAATAGTATATTTAATATCTTATACAATAGTACAGTTCATTTGTATAAGTAGTACTGGATTTTTTGTAGCTCCTTCTTTTAAAAGAAAACAAATTTTTTAAAAATGAAGATACTGATTTTATTGGCCATTCTGAACTAGAAGTAATAAAACTCCTATTCACTATGCATTCTAAAAAATACAGAGTAAACAACATTGGAAACCTTTTTTGAGGCACAGAATCCCTGACACACCAGGGTATAGGAAAGAAATTCAACATAAATAGGTCCTTTACAGCATGTCAGTCACAATTTTCAGAATTTCTCAGTAATAATCATGCACTATACATAAACAATATGGTTGTCATTTAGCAAATTCTGATGAAATTGCAAGAAAGGAAAAAAAAAACAGGTAATTCTGGCAGGAAGAAAAGCTGTTTAATTCCCTTCTTCTTTCCCTTTCATGCCCTACAAAAGCGGGGACTTCTTCCATATTAGACACTGGGGATCAAAAGCTAAAACCTAGAGTAACAGGTTGCTGTATTAACTTACAGTCAATTATTGACAGTTCCTTCATCTCACACAAGTGATAAGCTTTGTTTAGTGAAATAAAATTACAGTGTTTTTTTTCCCATGCAAATAAAAGTGTCCATAAAAATTCAATGAAAGCATAATCAATTACATGCAAAACTGTAACATGTTATTTCTCAACATTTTGAACACATTGAATTACATCACATATGTACAAAACGTGTTTAAATGGAAAAAAAGACTTCTCTTGAATTACTTTATGGATTTCAGTATAAAAAAACTTTCTCTTTTTGGGGAACTCTCTCAACTTCCAATCTCCAGTAAGGGCTCTGTATTTTGTAGTGCTGGTCATGGGGTGTGTAGGGAAGCAGAGAGGAGGGGATTAAGAAGGATGAATGTGTCTAATCCCACAGTGTCAACCTTGAGGACTGCTAGCTCTTCTCAGAGATGAGGGCACTGAGACATCCAATTGCTGACCTCCACTAACACTGCACTCCAAGTTTATGTTCCAGCACTGTGCTCTACCCTGCCAGGAGAGCTACTTCTTATAACAGTTTTAGATTGGAGCTAAGTCTGACATGAAGTTCTCAGATATATTTGTATACAACTTATCAACCAGTACGTTTGTTGTGTATAATAAATTGTTCAACCTATCATGTACTGATGCTCCTTAGACTATCATAGTGATTTATACTGCCTAAAAACTGGACTTCCGAGGACGATGATGAGGAATGGACTTGTATTTTCCTAGGTCTCCTCTGGGCTTGGTAATCACATCCAGCATAGTGAACTCTGTTCTAAAGGTCATCACCTTCTCTTTCCCATCCCCAGAAGGCATTAGGAAAAGAATGGATGTTTCTCAACTGTTTCCACTGTCAGTTCACTTTCACCACCAAAAAAGCTTTTCATATGGCAGAATATACGTATATTTATCGAGCTTTGCTGCAAAGTGGCAGGCCTTTCTCCACATTCATAACAATTTTGGTCATTTTCAGGTAGATGATCCACATCATGGAAGACCATGCAGTTCTACATGTTGTCCTTCATGGCCTCCTTGAAGCCCACTTGAAGAGCATCACAGGATTAAAAGGTTGTGTGCCACTCTGTTCAATGACATAAAAGGCAAATTCCTGCTGCTGTTTCTGAAGCATTGGAATAAATATAAGGAAGACGTTCATGGTGTTGCGGAAAGGAATGAGAAATACTACCTTCCATCTGGGTTTACAGTCTTTTGGCTTCCAGTGACCTCCTGGCTCAATATCCAAATCCTTAGTGAAGAGCTGATGAACTTCATCAAAATTGATTCCCTTACAATGACTCTGAGAAATCCCCCCATGTAAGGCAGCTTTTCCTGGCAGGGAAGGAATGGTGAATACGTGAGGTTTTCTGGGAGATACCTTGTTGTTTGAACAAGATTGTCACTTGAATTATTGCCTTAAAATAATCTGTGCCATTGAAGGTGGTGTTTTATTAGTGCACAGCCTGACCATGTCCTATAGTTTTCACATTTTCTGTCAACATTATCCCTGGAGCTTGTGTCATAGTGATTTATGTGTTTCCAGTACCCAGAGTCAGACTGATGATGTAGAGACAAGGCCAGAAGGAGAAGATGAAGGCAAGGTTGGAGCCTTTGGAGACCTACATCATCCGCCTGAGCATAACCATCTTCCTCCTCCCAGCCAACAGCATGGCTGTGCTCCCAGGGCAGAATCAGGACCACTGTCCAGGCCCTAAACTTCCATGAATGTACTAAGTCCCCTAGGAAGCAGAGGTGCCCCACTGAGCAGCTCTGGGAACTGGGCCCTAGCGGGAAGGAGAAAAGGAGTGAAAGAGCATGGAATGAAGGGGAGGCCTGAGAGCCAGGGAGGAGAGGCCATGGAGGACTAGGGGAAGGATGGAGGGAGGAGAGGACAGTTCAGACTGTGTTCCAGGCATCAGAGGAACTGAAGAGGCCTCAGAAGTGCGAGGATTTTCATTCTCTCTGCCAGGCACTGCCAGGGGAGGGGTTGAATGTGGGAGAGGTGCAGGCAGCCAGCCTAGACACTGTGTGGTGAGGGGCAGCTCACTGTAGCATGCCATCCTCTCCAGGGTCTTCTCACTGCAACTGCCTCACAGAGCACCTTCCTGATGAGCAGCTGACCACCCAGATGTCAGAGCTGTGTGTGCCTGGCAAAGTGTTTCAGAACTCAGGCCATTCTAAACCAACTGCCACTTGATGGCTGTGCCAAGAGTTGTTTCCTTCTGCTGTCCAGCCCTGGATGAACTGTTAGTGTGAATTATGGGGGAAAACAGATACCCTGGATGGTGCTCTGATGGATCTGTTTAGAAGTTGACTCGTCCCCATTTCTATAAACTAATATTTTCTGAGCACCCCCCTCTATATTTGCAGACTTATATTCTGAGCCATCATCTGAGCAGCTGGACAGCATTCTGGCTGAAAACAGGGTTACTGCAGATGCACCAGCTCTGATCAGGCATAATCCTGCTCCTGTCCATCCTCCTCCCTTCTAGATCCTTCAGGGTCAGGTGCCAGAGACTTATCTGCCTTAGATTCACCCACCTATAACTACAACCTGTCAACCTCCATCGATGGATCCTCTCTAAACTCCACCAGGCCCTCATTTCCTCCCTTACCAGCTGTCCACTCCTCTTACCTCACACACTGCCCTTTTTGCTTTTTTCCCAGTAACTCCCAAACACCAGGGATATTGTACTAATCAACCACCTGGAAACTTCCCCATAAATCTCAGTCATTTTGCCCTTTTACAAATGTCTTGATTTAGACATCTCTAAAATTACTTTTTCATTCTCATATACATTGAGAAGAATTTGGCTTCTACTTGCCCATCATGGAATATATATTGCCTTACGTAGCATCCATATTCATTCTCTCTCACTTTATTTTTGATCTCATGAAAACAAGGTGAGTGTCCTCCCCCTCTTTATCTCTTCACTCAAGGAGTACACATGATATTGGCATTAGGAAAGATCCATTTTACTCAGTTTAAGAAAAATTTTAAAGTAACCAGCTAGATAGAATAATCACGAATATAAATTGAGTGATAAAACAAAATCGCAAAATATTAAAATTTCAGCAAAGAAGATTGAATGTGGGACATGAAAAAATCAAGAAGAAAATATATTCATTAAAAGTTCATTGATTCCTTTGAAGAATCAGCCTTCAAAATGTCAGTGTGAACATACCTTCACCGCAGCAGTTCAGATTTCCCATGACTATCTTAGGTACAACCAGAAAGCCACACCACTGATTTCCAATTTGAACCTCAGCTCACCAAGGGACAGTTAGAATGCAAGGTAAAATGATCATCCCACATTACCATGATGACCAGCTCTTTTGGAATCTTCAGAGCGAGCACACGTCAAACTATGGGAGTGCTTCTTTTCTCTAAATAAGTGTATTTTACAAGTGTGTTGTTGAAAAATGTATTTGTTACTTCATAAACTGAATCCCAGACCCACTCATTGACATTGTCTGTTTATGAAAATAGTTAAATCAGCCAAAATGACCTACCCCCAAATAATTGTATTGATCATAGAAGTCTGGGGTGAAAGGTAAACATAGCTGCCATTTTGAGACTCAAAAGAGATTCCATTTCTGGTTTAAATGCTGACCCTACCCATTTCCCACTATTTGTGAATCTCCAGACCTTTGTAGATAGAGAAAATTTTAATTTTTTTAGATTCAGAATAAAAATGTATATATAGAAGTATATAATTTGTGAGAGAAAATTTTAGGGTGAGGGAATTTTAAGATTATATCCCACTAATTTGAAATTTGAAAATAAAACTGTGTCATCTGGTTGGTTCCCTCTATAATGATGTGGTTTGAAAATAGCATACCAGTCCTCTGAATCCCTCTGGTTTCATCTTGCCATGTGATCTCTCCTTCTTGCATGGGCAGTCCCAAGATTTTCACCCATAATGTTGTGATGCAGCCAGGAGGGACTCTGTCACAGGGAAGCAGATATCACTGCCAAGCTCTTGAATTTTCAAGTCCTCTATAAAGTACTTAACCTCAGGTGTTTCTTTTATAGCAATAAAAACAGACTAATCTACTAGATTATACAAGATCACCCTGTTCTTTCCTCAGAGGTTCTCAAACATTCTTTGGCTTCAGTAGAGGCCTCCCAATAGAACTATGAAAATATGTTAAGTATTTCCACTTAAGACACAATTATTACATTTCTAGTGGGCATCAATCAAAACTGACTTAAAATCTGAAGTGTGTAGAATCCTGTTGAAACCTGAGACACCCAGAGATCTTAAAGGATATCAGAGAAATACTCTAATAGAAAAAAAAGTACCCAGAATTGTTGCATAGCATAATGGAAATGTTTTGCACATGAGGATGCTGGAAGGGAATGCAAAAATCCAGGGTAATTCAACAGCAGGTGAATGCTTTGATAGTAGAACTGACTTTGGTACACCTGGAGTGTTAGTTGCACACACTGGTATGTTGGAAGCGTGATGTCCTCTATGCTCACAGGTAGAGGCATGTAAGTTCTAAAGTTCTATGAGACCTCCATCTTCCAATGCAGACCTCAGCCTATGTGTATCCTTTATAGTCATCTTTGTATGCATAGGGTTTTTCTGAACTCTGTGGGTGATTTTTAGAAAATTTTTGAATCTGAAGAATAATCTCAAATTTAGAGTTCGTCAGTAGTTCAGGTGAACCTGGAACCCCCAAAATTTGGCTCCTTTCTGAAGTTAAGGAAAGGAAGGAAGACTTTGTCCTAACATTGCAGGATCCAAGGCTAACACTGGGGGTTTAAGCTCAGAATTGTATTCTAATCTAATATGTTGTCATACCCATAGGCCTATGAAGATGAGCATGGAGTTTTTTTACTGAGAAGTATGACTCTTGCATTTTTTTCCTGAAAGGAGAATATGAATGTAGAAGAAACACACTTGTAGGGGAACAAATCACCCTTGCCAAAACACATCTTTCTCATCAGTTAGATTGACTGCAGAAAGTGACTGATCTAGAATATGCCTGATGTTTTCTTGCTCTTGAGGCCACATGCAATTACACATAGAAGAACACTATGAAGATCAGATAATGGTTATGCCATTTGGACAGGTCTTGTATTCTCTGGTTGATATTTTCAAACATGATGAAAAACAGTGTTCAGTCCACAGAATCAGCAAGAGGACATAGAATCTCTCCATGCTCAAAGGCATGACTATTACTGTAGGACAGGCCTCTCACATTTATTTCGGAGACTGCATCTCTCAAACCTGTTTGGTTGGCAGCTGCTGTGGATGGAGGGTCTACCTTGAAGAGAGGGTTCATGCATATCCCTGCATGTCCCCTAGGGAAGATTGATCTCTGGTAACAAGTGACCTCCATATGATATACAGCTATTTTGGGAATAAACAGATGAGCATCTAGATATCATTCACTTCAGGTCCTCTTTCCACTCTTACACTCTAGCCCAGAAATTAACAGGAGAGCCTGATCCTTCTAGTAGTAAGTCCACTCTGGTATACCCTTTTTGGAGCCTGGCAAGATGGAAGGCCAAATGACCATTTTCTCTGAGTTGGAGACAGAGAATTGGTTAGGAATTATTGAGGCCTGGAGTCATCATCATAGATGACCAGCACAAGGGAATGATTTGATTTCTGATGGTAGAGTACACAGCATATTCATTGGCAAGTTCTTCTATAGATCAGGTGGTTGTGGAAATCAAGGTGGAGATGCTCCTAAGCTCTGTGTCATGAGGTACACTGCACAGCTGGGTTCCCCAAACCTCTATTTTCTTCTCAGTCTTTTTGATTCTATGAGTGTTTGGAGATTACAAGATTTGCTCCTTTCCTGGAACTCTTCATTGGGTTCTTCTAGGGAACAATCTTACCAGCTGTGGATGTAGAAGAGGTTGAGAAGAAGAGATGGAGGTTCAACTTCCTCTATCTCCTTAGTCTCCAAGACCCTGATCCCAGTGCCCTTTCAGGGATTTATACGTGATCATTGTCCCATCACTCCTGGGATGTGGTATGTCCTGAACCTAGTTCAGCATGGCTGTGGAATTTCCAAGAGCCTGATCACAGACTGAGCTGGGCTCTCCTGAGAACACTAATCATGCCTGACCCATTGGAAAGTGGTCCACGGTTCTTAAAATCCTCCTCCAACTCTCTGGTCACCCAGATGAACTTCTGTCCACTATTGTCACTTTTTTATATTATGACAGTATGTCATTAGACTTCTATGAGATCAGTGAACATGTGACACTTTGTTTGATAAAAAACCAGGTTTTTCTGAGGATTCACCACATCTTCTAATCTCACTTTACGAGTGGTGACTATTCTCTTCTACAACAGCCTCCTTTCCACAATAGACTAGCATCTGCCAGTGGAATGTTTTTTTACTGCTTCAGTGCTTTAGGAAATATAATTAATGTGCTAGAAACCAGACCAGACTAAGAAAAACACTTCAGTCTGTCTGATCTCTGAAATTCCTCAGTGGTGAGCTGTGTAGAGCTCAAGTTTAGAGGGTGGTTGGTCAGGGTTCCCTCTGTCCAGGAAGATACTGTCATTGAACAATCTAGAACACAAAGATCAGAGAACTGACCTGACCAGATGAAAGTACCTGCCATTATATAGAGATTCCTAAATGAGGTTGTTAATTCAGAGCCAATGTCCGAAGTGCCTACTTTACCATCTGACATTGCACCTGAGCATAGGAGCTGTAGCCAAGAGGGCAAATCTTTCTGGAAGAGAGAGGCAGTGGGAAGTGTACAAGTGTGCCCAAGAAAAAGGAGTCAGTACTGGCACCACTGCTGGATATTGAGGATGTGCCTTGGGAATGAGTAGAAGGTCCAGGCAGCCATCCTGGGTGAAGGACAAAGGCCCTGGGCACCCTGCTCTGTCACTTTGAGCTCCCTTCTGGAGCATCTGGAATGCTTTACGGTCTCCCAGTGACCTTCAGCCATGCTCAGAGCCAAGAACAGCAGGAGAACCCAGGTGTGCAATAGTGGCTAGAGCAGAGCCAGACTTTATTGGGTCCCATGCACCAGAGAAGAACTCAGTTATTCTGTCCCAACTCTAGCTCAATGCATGGCCATGCAGGTTTGCTCAGCATGATTCAATGGTGCAGCCTGAGGTCAGAAACCAAGGAGAGACTAAGAAATTTGGTACAGAGTGATGTAACAGACAATGAAGTGCCAGGACCTCAAAGATGTGGATGAGAAAAGTCCCTTTAGAAAAGTCATACAAAGTGAGAAAGAGGAAATATGGAAGAGCTACAAAGAGTTTATAAAGGAGATGAGTACTCATTAGCTCCCACTCAGGACTAGGAGACACACATCCTTTCACAGCAGCCTGGAGCAGCCTGTGAAACAGGTGATGAGTCCTGTATGAACAAGGGAACATGGGTTCCAGCAGGGAAGTATGTGGCTAAGGACACACAGCCTCTTAGTGGTGGGTCCTGCTCCTTTTACTCGTCTTTGCTGCCTCCTGAGATGCCAAAGGCCAAACAAACAAACAAAATCAGTACAGAGATGTGGATTGATAGGGCACTGTATAAAGGGTCAGGCCTTCACTGTAACTGTGCTGTGGAGTGTAGCCATTGTCCCCATCAACCAAGGACCTGCTTGTTGATAGGGAGGTCACCACCCTGCTCGTGCCAGACAGGCAATCTTCAAGATGGAGCCCACTGACCACCTGGCATGTCCTGTGTGGACAATGGTGATGGATGCCCTCTCGTACCTGAGGTGAGCTGGGTCCCAGTCTGAGCCCCGAGTGGCTACTGGGGGTGGGGACAAAGCCCAAGACACCCCTTGGCTCTCCATGAGTGTTTACACCTTCTCCTCCCTGCCTGCTTCTGTGTTGGGGTCCAGGGCTGCAGCTCCCTGGGGCAAAGGATCAGTCTACAAGACAGGTTCGGCTGCTTCCCTGATTCTCAGCAACATTTCACACCAGAGGCTTCTCCTGAAATAGCAGGAGGGTGCATGGCTGCTGGGTGGATGAAGGGAGTTTTTGAGCAATGCCGAGGGAGTATCCAGGGAGACAGACCCTTCAAGTTCCCGAGGGAGCATCCAGGGAGACAGACCCTTCAAGTGGAGGTGGGTTCAGTCAACAAACCCAACGTTATTTATGGATAGGTTTCTACAAGGTAAGAATGATAGCAAAGGAGTGCCCTGCCCAGTTGTCCACCTGTGGGAGGGGAGCGTGAGGAGGACTTTACAGATTTGTGGTTAGTGTTTGAAGTGGTGGGGACATTTTTAGGGTACTCGACTTGCAGAGGACTGATCATTACTGGGCTCTTCGAGGAGACCCCAGTTGCCTTAGGAGGCAGCCTGCAGGCGGCTTGTAAATTCACTCCACTAACCCCAGCTGAGCACATGTTCCCTTACACTCTAACTACTGGGCAAGACCTGGTCCTGTCTCTCAGTGACTTGGAGAAAAGACAAGCATGTGCAAATATAGGTCAGAGTGACTGAGACAGATGTGTTCTTAGGCAAAAGATGAAAAAGGAGGACTGGTAAGAAAATACAATCCAGTTCCTTTACTATAGGGGCTGCCAAGAGGGTTTGGAGCATGAGGCAGCATTTCTGCTCTGGGCTTAAGTAGAGTGACTAAATGGAGTGAGAGACACCTTCAGGCAATGTGAGCTTGAAGTTAAGGTGGGAAGGTGTCTGTCAACACCAGGAACTTTCAACAGTACCACTCAGGCCCTTATGTAAGGATCCCTGAACTTGTAGGGGGCCTGTGGGGGTCCTTAGGAGTTCTCCAGGTGATTCTAATGTGCAGCCATCTTGACGAGCATTCGTGGGGGGATAGAAGGAGGCTGAACTCTGGTGCCCGGGTCAGCTAGCTCTCCCTCTGGAGTGTTTGTGAAGACTCAGGGGGCTGGGATTCACCCCAGAGGTTTTGGTTCACTAGATCTGAAGTGGAGCCCCAGAGTTTCCGTGGTTTACAAACACCAAGGTGCTGCTGCTGCTGGTCCAGGTATTATACCGGGAAATAGCAGGCCTGGATCAAATTCCATGGCTGAGATTGGGGAGGAAGGAGATTTACACGTTCAGAGCAGGCCACAGGAGGTGGGAGAAGTGATCTGGGAACCCTGAATGTCTGCTTCGTTCAGAGATACAACACTGAATGCTGGTGGTCAGGCAGACAGGGCCCCTGGGCAGGGATGTGATATGCCCCTGTGCCCAGGCTGGGCCGTGGACAGCAGAGGTTCAACTCCTCATTGACAGTCCTCTTGTCAATGTCTCTTTCCCCAGCATAATGAAGCCATTCTACTCCACAGAAGAAGGTAATGAGCTAATGAATATGAGTATACATTCTGTCATTTCTCTCCAACATCCTGGAGAGGACAACGAGTCCATTAAGGTAGGTCCCCTCTGGGACACCTCATTTTCTAGGTCAGAACCTGGACGTTTACATCAGATCCACCTTCCTGGGCCACCTATGAGAAGTTAGAGGCAGCAAGGTGTAGAGGGCTCTGTTAGCAATTTAAGGTAATGCTAGCTGCTGTAACAGATAAACCCCAAACCTCAGCAGTGCACTGAAATAAAAGTTTATTCTCATCCAAATGAAATTCAGTTGTCAGTGAGTTAGGGTGTGGAGCTGCTTCATGCAGTTATCAGGAATTCAGGCTGTCAAGGGCCCCCACCAGCTCCAAAGCAGAGCTTCTAGGGTCCCAGTGGGTATTGATTTCCCACCTGGACATGGAGACCATGTCCAGCATGGAAGTTTTGTCCTTCCATGGACCAGAATGCAGTCGCATGGCTCCACCTGGATGTAGGTGTACTGAGACATGTGGTCCCTGACTCGAGGGCTGTTTTCCAGCAACACTTGGAAGAAGAGAACAAATACTTGTGGGCAAGTAGCCACCTCTGCTTCAAGGACTGGTCCTAGGATAAGGAGTCAGGGGAACTGGGCCCTAGTTTTGTAAGATGGTTTCCTCTTAAAAGGTTGTCTTCTACTTCCCATGGGAAGATGAGTGTAAAGAACAGTGTGGGCAGCAGTTAGTGGGTGGTCATCATGCCCTTTCACCTCTCCACTCTGGCATGGACTCCTGCAGAGCCTGGTGGGTAGCAGTATGTGCCTCTCATGGCCACCCACCTCTCTCTCTTGGTCATAGACTCTGTATGAGAACATGCTGAAGTCCCTGGAGCATCTGATGGAGGGTCTCATGCAAAGGCAGATAGACCCCTGTGGGCTGCAGGAGATGGTGTATGTGAGTTGCCTGTCTAAGGCTTGGGAGTCAGAAGTGGCCACTCTTCCAGGGAGTAGGTTTAAGGGCCAGACTGTGGGTAGCAGGGTGGAGCATTAATACATTGCAGTGATTTTTGTTTCTTTTACATTTTGCATCTGCTGAAAAATTTCAGATTCATTATTCTTAATATTTCACCACATTTCTTTCTCTGACTCTTCCTCATTCCACGCACACACATATTTTGAAGCATGGGAAGGTAACTGCTCACCTCAAGATCAAGAATGGTCTACCAAAACAGGACCAGGACAACCAGAATCAGGGACTGAGTGTTACTACAATGTTATGTTAAAATCGATGATCCATATTCAAATATCACTAATTGTCCCAAATAGCATCCTTGATAGCCACACCCAGGACCAATCCCCATTACCCACTGGGATTAGGTTGCCTGTCTCTTTATTCTCCTTTAATCTAGAACCATTTCTCAGTTTGTCTTTGTCTTGTGTATCCTTGGCATTTTTGAAAGGTACTGGGTTGTTCTTTTGTTTTTAAATTGGGCTTTCTTAGTACTGATCCTTTTAGAAGTTTAATTATTCTGGATACAGTATACCAGTTATAGGATTTGTAAATATTTTCCTCAAATCTGTGAATTTTCTTTTCATGAATCCCCCATACCTTTTGAGGAAGAGAAGATTTAAATTTCAATGAAGTTTGATTTCTGTTGTTCTTTTGTGGATCATGTTTTTGGGGTCAAGTCTAAGAACTCTTTCCCTAACCTAAGATCACCACAATTTTCTCCTGTGTTTTCTTCTAGAAGTTTTATGTATTTAGGTTTTACAATTAAATTTCTGATATGTTTTGAGTTAATATGATGTACCTTGAGTTATTTTGTATGATGTGAAGTACAAAAAAAGTGTATTAATTTTAATGTCTTGGCACATGGACAGCCAGTTTTTATGGCACCCTTTGTTGGAAGGACCATCCTTTTCTCATGAATTACTCTTGTACCTTTTGTCAAAAACCAAGTTGCCATGAATGCATTTCTCGGTGCTTATCCTGCTTCATTGCTGTATTTGACTGTTTTCACAATGCCACACAGTCTTGGTGACTGTAATGTGATGATAAGTTTGAAAGTCAGGATCAAATAATATAAGTAAGTTCACAGACATTTTTTCTGCATGCTACAAATTTTGATATGTTGTATTCTAATTTGATTTTAGTTCAAAACACACTTTAATTTCCCTTTTCATTTCTTCTTTGACCCATAGATTATTTTAGAAATTTCCAAATATTGGGGGATTTGTCAGAGATCTCTCTGGTTTGGATTCCTAATTGAACTCCTTTGTTGTTCAAGGATATGCTTTATATATTTTTTGTCTTTTAAAATAGATCAGAACTTACTTTGTTGCCCAGATCTGGTCCAAGTGGAGTATTCTTAAAGGCGATTAGGCTGAGTTGGCTGATGGTATTGTTCAAATTTCCTATGTCTTTTCTAGTATTCTATCTTTTGTTGTACCACTTATTGAGAGAGAGGTGCTGAACTCTGACTGTCCCTGTGGATCTGTTCGTTTCTCTTTACAGTGCTACACATTTCTGTTCCGTGTTTTCTTTAGCAGTGTCGTTAGGTGTGGAAACACCTGTTGTGACCTCTAGATGAACTGACCCTTCATGGTGATACATGGCCTTCATATTCCATAGTAATTGTGTTAGTCAGATTTCCATGACTGTGTCAAACTGCCTGAGAAAATCAACTTAAGAGGAGGAAGTGTTTCTTTTGGTTTATGGTTTCCAAGGTTTCAGCCATGGTGGGCTGACTCCCCTGCTTTGTGTCTCAGGCAAGGCAGAGGATCACTGCAGGAGTGCCTGGTTGAGGAGGTCTGCTCAGTTTTTATGGCCACAGGGAAGCAAAGAGGAAGAGAGGAAGGAGCCAGGGTGCCAGTTCATCCTCCAAGGACACCCCCAAATGACCTAATTTCTTTCCACTAGGCCTCACCTCCTGAAAGTTCCACCACTTCCCAATGGTGTTTCAGGCTGGTGACCAATCCTTTGGTACATGGGTCTTTGGGAACACGCAATATCCAAGCCAAGATGCCAATGTCCCTTGCTCTGAAAGAAACTGAGGTGTCTGAATGGCCCCAGGCCCATCTGAAGTGTGGTGGGCTGTGCTCCTGGTCCCTTATTGTGGGCAGGTGTTTGGAGCCACACTAAACACAAGCCAGGCACCATCTAAGGGAAGATGCTGGGGAATTCCCTCTCTGCACCCAGCCTCATTTTGTTTCATGGTAGGGCCTGTAAAGAAATCCACAAGTGCCTGGAACCATGCAGAAGCATTGAATGTCCAACTCACTGGGGATTCCAGGACAGAAACTGGCCAGTCAAGGGCTGGCCCAGAATTTTAAAACCCACCTCTGTGTTCTGGGCTCTACACATAGCTCCTGGAGAAGTGGATCTGGTCGGAGAAAGAACGGGAGCATGAGAAGGACACCAACCTCCACCTCCATCTCATGCAGATCTACATCTGAACTGGGGGGTCTGCATGAGTCCAGGAGTCCTGCCCCAGCCCAGCCTGCCACTCTGATGTCCATAGAATGCTCTCTTTGTCCTAGAGAATAAGGGAGCTTCGGAAGTCAAGTTCTGCCCCTGAAATACCCCTGGGAAGAGGCTGCCATGAGGAACCACCAGGGCTCTGGGAGGGGGAGGGGGAGGGGGAGATTATGGGCCTGTGGCTTGGGGTGGACCAGGCTAGTGAGCCTGTGGCTCCAGCCTTGGTGAGGCCCTCTTTTATAACAAAAACAAAAACAGGAAACACACATTCGGGTACCACATGGAAAAAAGTTAACTTTGAATGAGACAGTGGATCACCATAGTCACACATGTCTTGACAAGCAACATGCCCTGGGATGGCTGTGGGCAAGAGGATGCTGTCCCAGAGCTGGGGTGTGGGCAGGACCTCGGTTCTTGGGGTCATGTGGGGTGAGACCCTGAGGCACCTGGACAAAGGTGGAAGTAACTTGGCCACACAGGGCAGGAGCTATGGCCAACATTAATGCCACACAAGGCTAGGTACTGTGCAGAATGCATGGCCTGGATTCCCTGATCTGTTTTCATAACATCCCCCGAAAGAGGTGGCACCATTGTGTACTCTGCTTTACAGACAGGGAATGTGGGGGACTAAGAGACACGGTCTCCTGCCCAGGCCACTCAGCTACTGAGTGGGGAGGCCCATCTTACAAGGCAGGGGTCTGGATATAGAAACTGGGCCCCAGTTCAGAGCAGTGAGCACGGCAGAGCTGACTCAGGAGTCTGCACTGAGTGGCCCTGGCCAGACCCCTGTCCTTGTCAATTATGTCTGAAATTGTACTCCCAACAGCAAGCCAGAACTGCTCCTTATGGAATGCTTCCAAGGAGAAGGAGCTAGAGAAATGTAAGGAGGACATCAGGGCATAGACCAGAGAAGATCTTCTGTGCGTCCTCCAAAATTGCCAAGGTGACCAGTGACTTGTCCCCAGTCTCTGGACATTTCTTGGGGCAGGGCTTTCCTGGGCTGGCTGTGTCTCCCATGTTCTCCTCTAGGGTTGCTGCTTCCCTGACCTTTGGTCCAAGGGATACATCTATACTGAAATGACCTGTGGCTGGTTGGGTCACTGGGGTGCTGAGGACACAGATGTTGCCCAACATCGCCTGGTCAACTCCTCCTGGCACTTACAATGTGCTACGCTGAGCATGGATGAGGCCACAGGAATGATCCAGAGGAGTCCTGCATGCTAATGGCACACTAATGAAAGGAAGTGCCTGGAACCTTGCAAACAGGCCCCTGAACTTCACAGGGCAGTGAGGTCCCTTTTGCCTGAGGGGCGGAGTTGCTTCCTGGTGCAAGGGGGCTTGTGGAGAGACAGGATGAGCACAGGGATCAGGGAATAGCCAGACTGGCTGCAGGGCAGTGGAGTGAGAACAGGAGATTTGTGTGGGGGCATCCTGTGTGGGGTTCAGAGAGGGTGGGAGGCAGGTGGTGAGAACTGGGAGAGGTTGGTAGTGGGAGCCCTCTGACATAAGATGTGCTGAGGTGCTGCCTGAGCAGCTTGTCAGTACAGCGAGAAGCTGGGCAGGGAGCCCTGAGAAGGTCACGGCCTCAGTCTCCTGTCTGGAGGAGGAGCAGTCAGGGGAGTGGGCTAGGACTTGGTTTTGCCCTGATCCTAGGTGGTTTGCATGGAGTTTAATTTTGATGAGTTGATCTCGCTCATCCACAAACTCTGTGAGAACATTGGGTCCATGGACTTGCCGCACGACAAGGCCACAGTCACCAGGATAGGAATGCTCCTCCAGTGAGGGCCAGGGAGTTGGAGAATAAGGTGGCAGAACTGTCCAGGGTCCCAGGTGGGGCTGGGGTTGTCTCCTGAGGTTGCCTCCTCCGAACTCTGGGACTAGCAAAAAGGAGTAAATAGCTAGAAATAGAGGCAACATGGACAGCATCTGGAGGCCAAGACCTCCTCTCCCAGAGCTGCCCCCACCCCCAGTCCAAGGAAGAGGTCAAAGCATCCCCTTGGAGAAGTTGTGGTGTTGATTCTTGGAATGGTCCTGGCAGCTTACCCCACACAACATTCTCCCTTGAGGAGGGGTGTCCCACAGGGGCCCGGAGTCCCCTGCAATGCCTGCCCCCTCCCCAGGCGGCTGAGATCCTGGACGCCATCCTAGTCTACCTGCCCAAGGTGGACCATCTGGAGGTGTGGCACCTTCTCATTGAAGGCATCTCTTGCTGGCACACTACCACCAGGAGACTGTCCTCACGTCACTCCTGAGGCAGTCCCTGCCCATGGAGAGGTGAGTGCCCGAAGGAGAACATATTCCAGAAGCCTGGAGCCCAGGGTGGGTCAAAACCATGTACCTGAATCTCATGTAAGGGGTCCCCAGTCTACAGGGAACCACTGATCCAGAACCCGGACTTCCAAAGCTTCATCATATCCAGCTGGAATCTGGGACCAGTAGCTCCTCACATGTCCTGGTTGTCCCATCTGGGTCAGGCCCAGAAGTCCAGTACTATCCCCTGATGGTGACCCTTTCCTTTTGCGTGTGGACAGAGCCTCAGGCAGGTGAGCAACACCTTGTGCCACCACAGGGCTGAGCAAGTCCCTGATGTGTTCCAGTCTATACCTGTTCTTTTTCAAATGTGAACTCAGAGAGCATCCAAGTGCCCCACCTCTAGTCAGGAAAGATACAGAGCAACCTCCTCCTCCCTGGCATTATGTCTACAAACCCTACTCTTGTATGGGGGCCGGGTCTCACCAAAGGTAGGGAGTGTCCTTATCTGGGGAGGTTCAGGGAGGCAGGAGTCCTCCCACAGAGCAGCTATCCTGTGTGGCCACAGTGGGATGAATGAGGTGGAAGTCTGGCCAAGAGACTGTGAATGGAGGGCAAAGAGTTCCAAACCCAGACCTCAGGCCCAGAGCCACAGGGCTGACCTGCCACAGAGCTGCTTCTCCTCAAGGAACCCTGCAGGGTTCAGGTGGGAGGGTGGCTCAGGTTTTGTTATTCGTTGAGGGTTCGTGGCACTTGGAGCAGGGCTGTGGCATATGGGCAGGGGGCAGTGCATTTCTGGTAGTGTGTCCCCCGGTCCTGCTGGCATTCCTGATGGCCACCTCAGGGTGACATGTTCACCAACATCTGTATTGGTCAGCTATCACTGTGTAGTAAATCCCCCACAACGTTGTAGCTTAGAACTGACTCATTAGCTCACTGTGAGGGTCAGGAGTGAGCATACAGGTGGCAGTTCACTCAGGGTCTCAGGAGATTGCAGTTGGGTGCATTGTATTCCACACCCCTGGGTGTTCCTCTAGGCTCTGGTGACTGCTGGTAGAATCCTGTTTCCTGACATTTTGGGACTGAGGGCCCTGTTTCCTGGTTTCCTTACCCCCATGGTCTTTTTATTCTTGATATTAGTGAGTTTCTTTTACCCTCCCCCATCTGATTTCTATCCCTAGGCCCCTGCCTCCTCTCTCCCCAATCCCAAACTCCCTCCCTGCACTTGTGTACTAGATTTTGAGGACATAAATAGGCAGGTTGCATGTCTTTTTGTTTGTTCGATTTAACCTTGTTAGACTTGTTGCTTTATCCCTTTAGAACTACCAATTCCCACCTCTGCACCTAACCCATTAAGGCACCATCCTGGGGCAGTGTCTTTCTCAGTAGAGTCATGGACTTGAACTTGAGGATGAGGAAGGCATTTCAAGTTGTTGTTTGGCAGGTCATCCAACATTTGAAAGCCTTAATCTCCTCTTCGGTAGTACAGTGAGAGAAAAATACCTTCCTCTAAGACTCATTGAGAAAATTAGCTGATATACTAACATCAGCAAACTGCCTGACATGAATTGAGTTCTTGGAGGTATTCCTGGACATGTCCTTACAGTCATCAAGCATTAGTACCAGTGGGGACCTTGAGGAATACATGTGTTCTAAGGGGGCCCCTGCAGTACTATGAGACTGGGCAGAGAAAGGGGCCCCAGCATGGAGTCAGGACCTGGGTTCTAATTATACAGTCTTTGGTGACTCACCTCACTGATATTCTCTTCCCAGAGTTCAGACTGTAGCTGGGGCTCTGCCGAGGGGTTGAAAGGGATTTTTTTCATGACAGGGCACATGGGAGAAAACCCACAGTTCTTGTCTTTGGCTGGTCACCTGATGCAGGTGTGGCTGGTGGTGGCAGAGAATGTGCTTTTTGCACGAACTATATTCTAAGGCTTGATGGGCCGGCTGCAGTTGAGGTTTAACCCCAGGGTGAACACCACCTCCAAAGCTGTCATCTGGTGCTTGGCTGCAGTGGAGCCCTTGATGGTGAGTGGCAGGGGCAGGCCCTGGGGTTTCTCGGGGGTCTCAGAGTAGAATTTCCAACGCCCCTGGTCCTTCTCTCTGCAGATCCTGTGTACCATCCACCTGCTTCTGGAGAAGTTGGACAGGGATGACAAGCTCGGAGACTTGTTCCCTGGCTTCAACTACACCCTCCTGCTGCAGGTCAGAGCAGCCACGGGTCCAAGGCTGCCTCACCCGCCCTGAAGTCCTGGAGGCTAGTCCACACAGGGACCCTGACCCAGGAAGTGAACTTGCAGAGTTGCTTGAGGGCAGAGGTGCTTGAGGGCAGGTGGACAGATGGGAAGGTCCATGGAGTGTAGGGCAGGAGGCTTGGGCTGGACCTAGCCTCCAACTCTCCCTTAGAAGCAGTCTGGGCCCCATGAGTTATCTGCACCAAGGGTATCGATCTACGCCCTCATGGTGGGGACATTTCTGGAGGCTGATTTTACCATCCTATTTATGCATGTCCAATATGGTGTGGTTCTTGATTTGCAAACCCATCAGCACCCTCAGCCCTTTGCATGGAGTCTAGCAGGGGTTGGAATCCTCATCTCCCAGACAGGAGGGCAGTGGCCCAGAGTGTAGCCGCTACATCACTCCTGCCCACCTTCTTCAGGATCACCATCAAGTCCATGTAGCTTTTGTTCAAGAGAATCAGCAATGAGCACTTGCTGCATGCCCTGGAAAAGCAGTCCGTGTGGCCCAGCGGAAGGACAGCCTGACTTTCCTGGAGGGAATAGGTCTCCTGGCCAGGTGGGGCCCAGGATCTCACAGAGTGAAGGGTGCTGTAGGACATAAACCCTTGTGACTGGCACAGTCAGATGATTTGTATCTGGGGACACTGCCACAGACCTGTGTCTGAGACTTTGGGGTGACAGTGCACTGCAGGACAGTGGGAAATTTTGTTCCAAACTTCCTGTTCCAAAGCAGATGTAAGGTCAGAGAGAGGAGGGGCTAGCAGCAGGACCAGGATGGTCAACACCTACTGAGTCCTGATCACCATGAACAGCCTCATTTGGCCCACTTTTAGAAAAGCAGATGGAAAGCAAGTATTTTATTGACAGAACCCAACAAGCTGCTCAGACCCTGGTCACTCCAAGCCAACACCAGGCTGCAGCGCAGTGAGCAGGAGCTGGGCTGGCTCCCCTGGCCAGATAGCATCCTGGTGTGTCCTTCACAGTCTGTGTATGCAGAAACTGGAGAGCTACAAGCTGAGGCTGTCGGAGTTGTGCTCAGGGGCAAGGGCTCAGATGTCATGAGCTTCCACATCAGCAGCATGGTCATCTGCATGGAAGTGAGACCTGTGGCCCTGGTGGGGTGTGAACAGTGGGGTAGGTGTCCTAGGGCTCTCCTGAAATGGCTCACCCCTGAAGCAGTCTCCTCTGAGCAATCTCCTTTGCATGCTCCTTGACTCCAGTGCTCCTTTGTCATATAAGTAGTGCAGGGAGGACACTGTGGGGAGAGGCTGAGACAACATGAGCCACACTCAGAGGAAGTACGCTGGGCTCTGCAAGATGAGGGGAGCAACCTGGGGCCTGAGGGGGTACCATGGGCTCCACCAGAATGCTTTGCACAGGGGAGCTATGAGAGACCACCGTCCTCACCAGGCAGGAAGGTGGGAGAGTCACAGCCACGTGGCTCAGCTGCTCTGTGGAGCTTTTGTGGGTCCTGAGGGAATTGACCAGAATATTTAAGGGAAACTTTATTGCCTACATGAAGTCTAATATGCCACAGGAATCAAAAGACAGCCCAGGAAGGGGCGGCAGGGTTTCTGTGAAGGGCCTTATAGTAAGTATGCATTGTTGACGTCATGTCCACATGGCTCTTGAGCATGAAAACAGCCCCAGATGACCTGGAAACCAGTGGGTATGGCAGGGTTCCAGTAAAGTCTTCATGAAATCCCTTCTTAGGTTTTCCCCCTCACCATTGAAAAATGTGAAAACAACTTTTGGCTTTGGACCATACAGAAACTCCTGGTCCAGTGCAAGACCAGCCTCAGACAGACTTACCAAGCTTTTACAAGTTCTCAGGTTCGTCTGGTATTCGTGCCTCCTCCATAAACCACCACGACTGTGGGAAGAGATGTACACAGGAGGAGGTACCATGCCCCCGAATGGGAGTCAGAGGACACAGTAGGATCCAGTTCCCTCCATCCAGCAGCTGGACAGCCATGGACAAGTTCCTTAAGGTCTCTGGGCTTCAACTTCTGCATCTGCTGAAGTGAGAACAGCAGAACCTAATTTAGGGGTCTTTGGTGAAACTAAATGAGATCACATGCACATTGACTGCATGAGAAATGAATAATTCTAGCTGATTATTACTGTTTAAAAGTTAGGTTCAGCTTGTAAGAGGCAAATTCTTTAAATCAAAGTTGATGGGGCTGGATTATACATGATTTTTCCTTTTATTTCAGGGGGTGGGGCTTACCAGGGATTGAACCCAGGGGCACTCAACAACTGAACCTCATCCCCAGCCCTTTCTATATTTTATTTTGAGACAGAGCCTGAGTTACTTAGGGCTTCACTAAGTTGCTGAGGCCTTGAACTTGCGATTCTCCTGCCTCAGCTGCGGGAGCCACTGGGATTACAGGCATGTGCCACTATGCCTGGCTCTTTAGCTTTCTTTAAAAGCACACTCAGTCTCTTGTGAGCATACGTGTGTATACACTCACCCCCCCACAGTGTCCTCACTGACCTGAGGTCTTGGCACTCTGAGTACTAAGCTAATGGAGATTCTCCCAAAGGAGTAGAATTCAGGGTCCTGTGCACTTCAGTTCAGATGTACTTGTACAGGGCAGCTGCTCTGTCAGGTTAACTAGAGAAATCAATGACAATGGATGTGCGTCTCTGCATTATCCAGTGTTCTCCATGTTTCCTTACTGAATCTCACAGCAGCCCTGAGGGAGACACTGGCTTCAACCCCCTTTACAGATGAGGGCAGCGAAGCACTTGGTCTCCTCCTCTCCTGCTCACAGAGGGACCATTCCGCGTGGTGCCCATGATTCCCTGTCCTGTCCCATTGCTGTGAAGTGGGTCTCCACGGGTGGTGGGGTTGGTGGTAACTAAGACGTATTCCTTTGCAGTTCATGAGGGATGGGATCCATGGGTATTGGGGTTGGTGGTAACTAAGACGTTCTCCTTTGCAGTTCATGAGGGATGGGATCCTATACCAGGGGAAGTTGCTTAGGCTGGCAGTGATGCTGCTGGAGACAGGTGAATGGCAGAAGTAGAACGAGGTCCTGTGGGTTCTCTCCCTGTGCCACTGGGCAACTTGGCCCTTGGTGCCCCCAGGAAGTAACTGCTCATGCCCTGGTCCAGATCCCAGAGGATGAGGGCCACATGGGCATGCTCCTCAGGTCTACTAGGGAGTAGGTTGGAGGCTGAGCTGTCTGCATCCTTCCAGGTGAAGCAGTATCAAAAACTTTTGCTGAAACAGTACCTGGGCTTCCTCTGGGGTCCTGTGAGCAACACTGTGACTGCTGAAGTTATGGAGGCCCTGATCAAATTCCTGACTGAGCTCCAAGAAGGGAACATGTGCTGGTCTTTTGAAGCCATCTCTGAGCTGTGCAGAGTCTCCTTTGACAATGTGAGTCCAGATAACAGCCTCCCTCGGTAGCTTAGAGTTTTTCTGTTGCTAAAACAAAATACTCAAGCCCTGGTGATTTATAAAGCATAGATGATTTATTTAGTTCATGTTCTGGAGGCCAGGAAGTCCAAGAGCATGATACCCATATCATGTGAGGGCCTTCTTGCTTTACCACATGGAGACAGATCAAGTGTGCCAGCTCAGGTCTCTCTTCCTCTTCTGTCAAGCCATTACTGCCATCGTGGGAACCCCATCCTCATGACCTCATCTAATCCTAATTACCTACCAAAGGCACCATCTCCAGATACCATCAACCTATGACTCTAGGGATTGTTTCCAATCGATGAACTTTGGGGGCACAGTACAGCACTTAGCTTACTCAGTGGGTGGGCAGGGACTCCTAGTCCTAATAAGAAGATGTGCTGGGGTGTAGAGTGAGCCTAGGGTCCTTCGTGCAGCTGCCATGTGCAAAGCTAGTTGTAGGATCTTGTCAAAAAGATGTGTGTGCTAAACTGTAGGGAATCAGAGCTGTGGCCCCTTGGGTTCTGCTCAGAGGGAAGAGCTTCCTCCCAATCTTGCCCCTCCCAAACACTCCAGGGTCTGAGGCAAAAGTGTGCAGTCAGATTCAGCACAAGCCTCAGTGCAGGGAAGAGTTGGTCCCATAGACCAGGGTCATGACCAGTCCCTGGAGGGCCACAGAAGCCCTCCCCAGGGAGAGATTCTGCCCTGACGGGGTGTTCCAGAATACTCTGCAGGGCCAAAGCACCAAAAGCTGCCAAGGAGGATGGCAGGCTTCCTGCTCCCGGGAGTCAGCCCTGTATGTGCGTGTCTGCCCAGGAGAGTGAGCAGCTGAGGCTGAGTGCCTTCGTCCTCTTCAGGAAGCTGGGGAAGGTGGTGGAGATTTCCAAGAAGCATTTCTTCAAAGGGGAAGTGAGGAAGGCCTGGGTGCCTCTCCTGCTGCCCAGGAGGCCAGGACCCCAGCCCCAGCACAGCCCCTGTAATTCTCACCCTCCTTCCGATCTCAAGGACCACACTTTCCCCCCCGAAAGGGAATGGTCCTTTGGGTCCACTGGCTCAGTCACCAGCAGGTCCTGTTTTCTCCAAAGCCCAGCGGCCACTGTCCACTTCCGCAGGCTGGGAGAGTGCCCATTCCAGGTGACTCTGGAAGGGGCTTTGTGGGAAACATGTGTGTCTTCCTTTTGCTTGACTCTGCCGGCAGTCACCCTCTGCCACATCCTCCTTTCTCCCTAGTGGGTCACTATAGGCTGGCAGGACTCTGTCCTGTTTAAAACTCTGCTGAAGTCTCCCCTCCTGTTCCCTGTGGGGCAGGCCCATGTCAGGCTGCCAGGAGTCTTGGAGGGGCCTGGTCTCTTCCCTTTCCAAGGCCAGCTCCCCATTGCTGTGGAGAGAAGCAGGGCAAGGGAGAGGGGAGGGCCATGCTGACTGGAGTGTGGACCTGTGTGACAGCCACTCATCCCGCTCAGCATCCTCCATATGCCCTGTGACCTCTCACCCCAGCTCTGCACTTGCCCTCTGGCTATGACCCCACCTTCTTTCCTACACAGACTAGGGTGTGGGCGGTGGGAGGTGGCTGAACGTGGGGTGTTCTACCCCCTCTCGAAGCCTGCGGGTTGCAGCTGACCCACACAAGGTTATCAAATCTTCCAACCAGTGCCCTTGTCCCCAGTCTTGGGGTCACAAGTTCCCTCTCGCTCAATGTTCGTGGGTGCTTGGGTTTCTGGGTGGGAATGGGGTGGACGTGGTCCAGGTGATACTCACAGGCATGAGGGACATCCCAAAGTGCACCCCCAGACTTGGGTTTGGTTCCCGTCACACCTCCCTGCCCAGACTCTGTCACAGTGTCCCTGGTGACCCTGGGCATGAAGCACCAGCACTGGGCGACTCCTTTCCCACCCATGCAGCCTCCACCTCAGTCCATACTGCTCTCTCAGAGACAGTTGCATGGGAGATGTCCCAGGGACGTGGCTGATGGTGCACCCAGAGGGGCAGCAAAGAGTGCAATGCCAGGCTGGCTGCAGCACAGGCTGTACCCCTCCCACTCTGGAGGACACCCACCACTTCCTTCTGGAGGGCGGGGACTGGAAGGGTGGGTGCCCAGATGGCAAGGCCCGTCCCTGACCTGCCAATCCCATGCTCAGGGGGTGTGCCATCAGGGGCCCTTGCCGATGATGCCCCTGCTGTCCTGTGTCCCTCCAGGCCTGCATGGCTACCATGTTTCAGTGTGTGCACTTCTGGGGCTGGAAGTCCCTGGACGGCCCCTCGGGGCAAAGCGACACCGGAATCAATGAGGTGATGACCATTTTCCAGACAATCGTGCTCCATCCTGGTGAGGAAGCTGCAGGGGACACGCCACCATGGCCTTCTCTCTCGAGGCCCTGTGCTGTCCTTCCAGACATGAAATGTCCCATGGAGAGCTTGCAAACCACATGCCTGCTTTAGATTTCCTAGTGGCCACATTCAGAAAGTAGGAAGAGGCAAACTGATTTTAATATTTAATTTAGCTGAATATAACACAAATATGATCCCTTCACCATGTAACCAATGTTATATATTGTATTATTATATATAAAATTATTATTTTATATAAAACATACTATATAAAGTATATATAAATATACATAACATTTATTATACATATTATAAATATATAATATGTAAAATTATAGAAAGTAATATATTATTATTAATATTACTATATATTATGATGATAGCTTACACTTTTTTTGGTACAGTCTTCAAAACCCAGGAGGAACTTCATACTTAACTCAGAACAGCCACATTCCAAGTGTTGAAGGACCACGTGGCCAGTGGCTACTATTTTGGATAGCACAGGTTCTGGATAAATGTAACAATCCCCCTAGGCAAGAACAAAACTGGGGACCTAAGGTCCCTAACTTGCCCTGCTATGAATCTGTGTGATGCTAGAATGGGCCCTTGCCCTCTCTGGGCAGATGCTTCCAGCAGCAAGAGCACCCATTCATCAGTGAGATGGGGAAGCTACTGTGAACAGCCCTGCTTCAGATCTCATCCCTCAAAGCACTAATTTTTTGTCACTAATTGTTTTGCAGTCTCAGAAAAAGCCTGCTGTTCTGTTTTTTTTTTTTTTTCTGGAAACAATGTCCTATGTTAAAAATAACTTGTTAAGGATCAGAATCGCGGCCTGCAGCTTGGCGGGTAATCAGAAGACATCTTGATTCAGGATGGACCTTGAAGGGCACCTGGACAGCTCTGTGTGTGGAGGGGCAGTAGCAGTGTGGGGATGGGGGCTCAGGTCCAACCTGCTCACGGTGCCTCCATCCTACCTTCGGGTCTCCAATTAGGCTTCCTCCTTGCCTGGTCCTTGCCAGCAAAATCCTTCACTGACATCTTTGTAAGGCAAAACTAAATCTCTCACAGAATGGTCTGCTGCTGACCTGCCACCTGTGCAGTGACATTTCTTTGGCTGTCCTTTTAGGGCTTATTGTGAAGCAGTGGTCTGCACATTATCTGCAAAAGCTGGAATTGCTGGCCCTGGGGAATTGTGAGTACTGGACTCTCAGGTATGTGGAGTTGACTCCCCAAGCTCCCCAGGGAGCCCGCTGGGTCTGCAAGCCCCTGGGGAGCCTGGGAGGGGCAGCTGGCCCTTCCTGGGGGCTTTTCAGGGGAGAGGAATATCTGGGGGATGAGACGGATGCCACTGTGGAGGTCCCTCCTGAAAGACGGCTACTTGCAGGATGGTTTCCCCCACTCACAAATTCTCAAGGACTGCTGCTGCCCTGACCCTGCACTCAGGCTCTCTGGGCAACTTTGGGTCCCTGTTAGTAGCTGCTGATGCCCTGAGAGAGCTTCGCTGGGCATGGAAAATCCAGCTCCCCCTGCCATCTTCTGGTTGCACGTCCAGGAGGTTCCAGGGCCCTTCCAGGCCAGGGCAGCCAGCACACGCCTCACCAGGCAGAGGGCTGTGGTCCTGCCCAGAGGCTGGACCCGTTCCTCTTCCTCTTTGTGCCCTCGCTCAGCACTCCAGGAGCAGGAGCTGGATTCAGATCCTGGAGTTGGGAAGGCAGCGCTGGAGACCCTCAAGGTCTTGGACAGTTGTAGCCAGTACTGGTCGTTGTGTCCCCTGAGGGTTCCAATGAGCTGTGAGCTGCCTCCTTAGAGGATCGAATCCTTGCAGAGCAATCAAACATATTTAAATTTAGTTTTTAAGATAAACCTTGTAGTCAGTATTGTTTTCTTCTATGGAAATAATCCCCCATTGCCATTTTGGGTACAACCTTCTGATCAAAAAGGGAGACAAAGGTAACTTTAGCCCTATGGAGTGGTGTCTTTCTCACTTTTCCTGGTTCGTGTCACACAGCCCACAGTCACACAAAGGATCACAGCCTGCCTGTATTTTGTCCCCAGGTGCTGACAGTGTGCCCACCACCAGGGGCTGCTAGGCAGCAAGGGAGGCCAGCTTTTCCAGCCTCTGCCTCCAGGTACCCCAGGCCTGCATGGGGGGCAGGCTGGGTCAGGGTGGAACACCAAGCAGCCCTGGGGAAGGAATGACCTTTATATCAGGCCCCTCACTCATCCCAGGGCGTGGGCTAGTTGAACAGGAGCCCAGTGAAGCTGGAGCAGAATTTGAATGAGAGTTGAATAGGAGAAATTAGCCCCATGTCTGAGAAACGTGGGGGAGGTAGGAGAAGAGCAAGGGAAGTCTGAGCTTGGGCTGTGGACAGAAAGGTGTAGTTGTCAATAGATTAGCAAACAGGACTTCCAGACTGTCCCGTTGCAGTGCTGTGGGCAGCACCACAGGACGGAGCCCGAGATCCCAGAGAGGCAGCCCTTCCCGACAGGCCTCTCTAGGACAGTGGTTCCCAGCCCTCCTGCAGCTCCCATGGCACACAGAGCAGAGCTGCTTTCTGCCAGGAGAGGAAGCCTGTGGCTCTGAATGGCAGAAGTAGAAAAGAGAAAGGGTTAACTCTCAGACCAGTCAAGGGTAACTTCTATACCATAAGATACAGGAGAGCTAAGAGACAAATCAGAGGTTGGAGAAGTTACTTCCAATGTATATCGTACTTGTATGGTTCATATAGTTGGACCTAGAATATACCTGACTCAAACTGAGGAGAATGGAACAGTGTCCTGAGAGGGATGGTGGAAAAGCCAGGGCCCCAGGAAGACAAGCTCAACCTCAAGCCATCAAGACCAATTTCACTGTGATGCCATAAACTGAGAGCCACCACAGTGGTACCCACCTCAGAGGCTGTCAGCATCACTGGGCAGTATTAATGTGGGGAATGAGCCCCCCATATTGCTGGAGAGCACACAAACTGGAAAGTCCCTTGGGAAGGCAATTTGGGAAGGTGAGGCAAATCTATTCATGACAGTGTGCCTCTAGGCATGCAGTTATGCACAAGGACCACCGGCCATGAGCTCCTGCTGTAGACATCCAGCTTGCTGGAGTAGAGAGAAGCCCACTGTTTCAGTCAGTTTTGTGTGACTATCATGAAATACCTGACACAGGCTAACTTTCTAAAGAAAAGTTTTGTTTGATTTAGTTTTGGAAGTTCAAGGGCCTGGCACCAGCATTAGCTGGGCTCTGGTGAGGCTCTCGTGGTAGACACAGAGTGTGTAGGAGGAATTACATCATGAAAAGGGGAGGCCAGTGAGAGCCAGGTGGGGTCAACCTCAGGGACCAACCTGGGTCCCATACAAAATTCCTTAATCCTTTGAGGGCAGAACCCCGGTTAACTAAGTACGTCCCATGGGTACACCACTTCTATTACCACCACCCTGGGTCAGTTCCAACCCCTGACCCAACCCTTTGGGGAACACATTTAAGCCATAGCACCCACATGTCAGCTCTTGTCAAATGGGCACAATTTCTTGGTGAAAAAAAAAAAACTACAGAAGACACAGGAGTAAATTATGTAAGTGAAAGTCTGAAGTAGAGACCACATCTGCTTATGGGTCCTGTATTGGCTGATCCTATAAATTGGCTAAGACCCGCACCCAATCCCTTCTGCTCTGCCTTCCTCCACTGGACAGAACACCAACACATGGCCTGACCAGAACTCGGCAGGGTTGCTGTACCTGAGGGCATATGGGGAAGCCAGGCCTGTGCAGTCCTGGGCAAGGATGGGTCTTCCTGATAGACAGAGGAAGGGGTGCTGTGCCCAAAGGCTCGAGACCCCGCAAAGACCACCAGAGACCACGATCAATGCAAGCAGCAAAGAGTCATTTATTAGCAAGCTCGAGCCTGGTCCTCTGCGTCCTTAACCGGTGACGCTAAGAGAGGCCCCGAGCCCTCGTTAGCAGGGTTTTTATAATGAAAGGCAAGCAGTTTTACAGTGTTCTTTTAATTGGTTAACATTTGAACAGCTAAACATTAGTCCTCCTCTGGTTGGGTCCAGCCAATCTATTTGATTCTCATTGGGTCCTGCCAGAACTGAACGGTCCTAGTGGAAGAAGGGAGGGGGGAAGGGGTGAACTATGCAGGAGATGAGTCGGGGCTAAGCCCCGCTCCCATCCTTGACAGATAAGGTCTCCAGGCAACCGCACATTCCTCGGACAAATATCTCTTAACAACCTTGGTAAGCACAGGGGCCCAGCAGTCCTGTTTGTCTTTGAGACAGTTAGCAGTACAGATACCACCCTGCTCTCAACATTCCCCCCTTTCCAAGAACATTTAGAGAGCCAATCTTGGGTCTCTATTGTTTTAATTCTTGCTGCTTAATGGGCTGATATTGGGCCTTTAGCACCATTAGCTGTACTGTATTTATTCTATCTTTAACAAAAGCAATTAACTTATTGATTACACAAGGTCCTATAGTTAAAGCTAGTAACAACAATATTAGGGGTCCCACTGTAGCAGATACCAGAGTAGTTAACCAAGGAGAAAAATTGAACCAGGATTCAAACCAGCTCTGACTAGCTTCCCATTCTTTCTTTCTGTTTGTTAGTCCTTCTCTGACTTTTGCCATGGATTCCCTCACTACTCCAGAATGATTAGAATAAAACCAACATTCTTCTCCCAGAGCTGCACATAGACCTCCTTGCTTACAGTCTTTAAAGGCAGGTAAATTTGGTAATTAATGAGCTTAGGAGATCCTTAACATTTTATTCTCCCAGGGGCAGTCTCCAACTTCCAGAAGCAGACGGCCTTCATGGCCTTCACTTCCTTAATTTGACCCGATCCCATATTTCTATACTAACTGCCTGTTCCCAATTCTGACTTCATTTACCCCTCTAATACTAGGAACTCCTTCACTGCTGTAGGGAAAATGGGCGATGACCAATCTGGCTTCTTCGAGCTGGAAGTGGGCAGCGTGGGGCAAGCAGTTTGGAGTTCCCTTTTTAGAAATCGGGTCAACTGAGGGGTCCAAGGTAGAAGTCTGGTTGGGGAAGAGCAGGCTGTAAAGGCATCTGGGGATGGGTGCTTCTATGAGAGAAGAACAAAAAGACATGAGTACTGAATTGAGATTGATACAATATAAATGTTGCAGAATCTGGAACATGCCAATGAATATCATAAAGATGACAGAAGTCAATAATTCCTCACCAGGGGGTGGAAGAACTGAGAAGTTGTTGCCATAACAAGGCCTAGCAAAGACTGGAGGGGACAAGGCCTCTACTCGGGGACTTTAACATTGCCCAGGTTATCAGGAATGTAAACACAATATTTAACTCTCAATGTCATTGAGGTCCCCAGAAAATATAGTTAAGCTACTTAATGTCATCTGATTTTTATACAATATTCCTTTATTGGTATAGCCTGTGTCAAGTAGAGATCTCTATATTTCTGTTACTTAGGGCTAGATAATCATGCTAGCAAACATAGATAAAGCCTACCTGTGACTGTAGGCCTTAAACTGACTAAAATCTTCTGACTCTAGCAGTTTTCCTTGATAGTTATCAGGCACATTTGCCTAAGAATCTTTCTTTTGTAGCTTCCACTCTTAATTTTAGTGTGTTAACACAAGTGTACATCTTAAGTTACTTTTAACTATTATTTCTTTTAAATGCCCAAGAATGGCTATATTTTGGTTTTAACTGTTTTCCTGGGTGTCCAAGATCAAGCTGGTCAAATTGACCTGGTTCCTGTCTTGTTAAAGAGTCAGCTGAGTTTCCACAGGGGCCACTCATAGAGAACTTAAGAGCAGTTTCTTAGCTCCATTAGTGCCATTGGTTAGGCAGGGTCTTCTCGATGAGGTGGCTTTCCTTGAAAGCATTAGGGGTGTCTCCCTTTTTCCATGACCCTCCTCTGCAGCAGATGCACTGAGTGGTGTTCATCCTCTAGTCTCAACAATCTCCTTGATCAGGAGGTTGTGTGACCCAGAGTTGTAGCGCTCCTTAGAGAAGTCCTCTTATTCCCTGGGTTCAGGCTGACTTTGAGGGCAAGATACTGTTTTTTTCTTGGCCTCTGTATTTAATTCCAATTTCTAAGTTTGATCTTAATCATCCAGCAAGCCAGTCTCACCAGTCATAAAGTAAGAGTACTGGGCTTTAACTTTAATGTCCATAACTTTACAGTCATTTACCCTTTTATTAAAGTACTACCACATACTATCTGTTTTGAAGGTGATGGCCTATTATCACAAGTTACCTAGGTTGTATGTTCTGGAAGCAGCTCCTTCTGCAAAACAGTAACAGGCAACCGTTTTACAAAATGAAATTAGCAAGAGTAAAAACATATTTAGCTTGTATAATAGTTATCTTGAATTTTGGCTGAGTTCTACATTATATACCCTGTTTGAGATCACAGTAATCTTTACAACAAACATCAAATTTTTGAGCACAACTTTAAATGAGTTAAAGCCTGGCTTACTTTGGAGTCATTCTAACATGTAGCAGGGTGAGGCAGAGCCTTATCTCAGGTAAGGCAGGGTTCTTCACAAGTCTTAAGTAAAATGTTCTAATCCTAAAGCTAATTTTTGCCCCTTTTAATTTACCAACCTATGAAAACACCAATAATGTTTAAGTATGTTACCCCATGTAATTTAAGGAGTTAAAAGTACTTGATGTTATTTAACAATGAGCATTTTAACTTTGCAAATTAATCAGATGTCACCAACAAACACATTTGAGTAACCCCATACATGTTAACTCTAATTCACTTATTCTGTAAAAACCAAGATATCAGACAAGTGTCCTGAACAGTATTTGCTGTCTCTTTCCTGTTGAAGAAAAGTCTTAGAAACAATTGATATTAGACATTGTTTAACATCAACATTCCATTAGTTTGACCACCTAGAGACTTGCGAGTTATTTCTAAAGACATTTTACTTTTATTAGTTTACCCAATTTAAATTGAACCCTTTTAAATCACGTGAATAAAAGTATTTGGATCCATTTTTAAATTTTAATTTTAGGAGCGCTCAGTTTTGATACAGACAAAACATGACATTAGCACGACATACAAATAATACAAAATCAAAGGCCTTGTAACTTTATAGGTGAATCTCCACTGCAATGTAACAGATATTCAAAAACTCTAGTTGAATAAAAATAGAACTGATCAAAAAGAAAAAAATCATTAACCTAGGTATGCAGGATCAAAATTATGAGCTCAAAAATACAGCATTAGAGAAAAACAAAACAAAACAAGAATCCTAGAGAATGAGTTAGTTCTGTGTAGCAGCCCAGGAGTTTAAAACGGACACCTTTTTTTTTTTTTTTTCTTCAGGTCATCCCCCTTTCCCGCTGAGACTGCTGCAGTTTACATTCCAATGCAGGCTTTAGCAAGGCCAGGCAGGGGGGAGGGAGGGATCACCTAGGGCTTTTTAACCCTTTTTCTTCCTGATTGAGAAATCAGGTTAGGTTTGAATGCAGAAAATCACAAAACATTATTTCTTACTACTTTTGAGGAATGGAGCTGCTGAGCTCTCTGCCTAGGGGGATTGGAGTAAACAAATCTCTCAGGAACAAGGAGAAGGACTGTAAAGAACCCTGCAATGAGTATCCCTAAGCCTAAGATCGGATTAACACAATGAAGAATTTAATAGAAGGCAAGAGTAAAGACCATATAGTACAATACACAAACAGACAGACACGTAGCACGCTAAATCAAAAATTGGCTAGCTGGTACTTTGTCAACAAAAGCAAACAATTTCCGATTGTGTCAAAGAGTTGCCCAGATGCAACACAATGCCCAAATGGGACAAAGAGTTACCCAGATGTGACAAAGTGGCCCAAATGCAGCACAGAAGCTGCCCAGATGTGAGAGTCACCAGATGCGAGAGAGTCGCCCAAATGCAGCACAGAAGCTGCCCAGCTGCAGCACAGAAGCTGCCCAGATGTGACAGAGTCACCAGATGCGACAAAGTCGCCCGACGGGTCGAGGGGACGTCTCCAGAGACCCTGCTGGGGTCCTATAGTGCGTCTGCCAGGACTATGCCAGCCCAGAACCAGAACCTGCAGGCAATCCAGACCAGAAAACACACGGTAATGCCTTACTCACCGGCCGAAGGTGTCACTTATGACTCTATGATCAGGTGTCTGGGTTGGCTTGGGGCATCCCAGACGAGCCCCCATATGCTGTGCCCAAAGGCTCGAGACCCCGCAAAGACCACCAGAGACCATGATCAATGCAAGCAGCAAAGAGTCATTTATTAGCAAGCTCGAGCCTGGTCCTCTGCGTCCTTGACCGGTGACGCTAAGAGAGGCCCCGAGCCCTCGTTACCAGGGTTTTTATAATGAAAGGCAAGCAGTTTTAGAGTGTTCTTTTAATTGGTTAACATTTGAACAGCTAAACATTAGTCCTCCTCTGATTGGGTCCGGCCAATCTATTTGATTCTCATTGGGTCCTGCCAGAACTGAACGGTCCTAGTGGAAGAAGGGAGGACGGAAGGGGTGAACTATGCAGGAGATGAGTCGGGGCTAAGCCTCGCTCCCATCCTTGACAGATAAGGTCTCCAGGCAACTGCACATTCCTCGGACAAATATCTCTTAACAACCTTGGTAAGCACAGGGGCCCAGCAGTCCTGTTTGTCCTTGAGACAGTTAGCAGCACAGATACCACCCTGCTCTCAACAGGGGCTGTGTCCTTAGGGAGCAGCAGACCCAAGGGAAAAGTCTGGAACTATGCATGCCACCTTGTCCTGGCTGAGCCTGCACCAGTATCTGCTGCCAGCCTGCTCTGAGGGAAAGAGGAGCCTCTGTGAGGGGCAAGGCTCCTGACTAGGGTCCTAGCCACATGCAGCACAGGCCACCTTCACTGGTTCAGTGCTGTGGACAAACTTGTCCCTCCAACCCAGATGGTGATGGTATACGGATACGGGGGTTTAGATGAAGTCAGGGGGTGGGGCCCTCACAACGGGAAGCCCTTATAACAAACAACAGAGACCCCTCTTCCCTCCTCCACCCACAGTCAGGGAGGGAGTCCTCACCAGAACCTGAACATGTTGGCACCCTGCCCTAGACTTCTCTCCAGACTGCAAGAAAACAAACCTGTTGTCTACAATACCCAGTCTCTTTCATTACAGCAGCCCAAGTTGATTCATGTGCACTGCTAATGCGATCCCAGCTAAACACAGGCATGGACAGGGGACAGGACAACAGAGGGGTGATCAGGAGAGTGGGATGAGAAGGAAAAGCACATAGCTTAACCTTACCTTCCAAATTTTATTGTAAAAAACTTCATTAACACAAATAGTAATATATCACCAATTATTACTCTAGATGGCTGGTACATGGGCACCACAGTGGGCTGTTCTCCAGGTCTGGCCAGCCCTGAGGCCTGGCTCCTGAACCCAGCCTTCCTGGTCTCACCTGAGGCTCTGCCCCAGGAGGGATGTTTTCACACCTTCCTGTCAATCCTCACTGGGAAGACAATGAATGACAAGGCAGGTTTGCTGCTCTGCTCTGGCTGGTCACACATAGGAGTTTACATTAGAAACAAGTTAGAAAAACTAAACAACTGGAGTTTCCAGTCAAGAGGCTGAGCCAGAGTCAAGAGGCTGAGCCAGAAGGATCCCACTCTGTGGCCTGCCCAGTGGATCTGCCTGTTCAGACCACTTCCTCCTGCAGCAGGGCAGGCCTGGGGAGGCAGAGGGCTGCTGGAGACAGACACAAAAGCAACAGCTGAAGAGCAGGAGAAGATGGCAGGGAGCACACCCCTGGGAAGGAGCAAGGAGCGGGAGGAGCCCTGTCATGGCAGCGCCTGGCTGGGTGGTCCTGGGAGGACAGGAGGAATGGGGAGAAAGCAGCAAATGGGGGCCACCAGTGGTTTCTGGAACCAGCCAGATGCAAGAGTGGCAGGAGTGAGCTGCTGGGAAAGGATCCTAGGTTGGACAGGGAGAGGTGGGAAGAAAAGAAAAGGAGGTAATTATGGCAGACAGGGCGATCCAACTGACCCCCGAGGGGTCTGACCCAGCAGGAGACAAGCAGGAACAGGAGGCTGTAGACATGGCCTCACCTGGCCTGCCCAAAGCACAAACAAACCCAGAGCCCAACTCGGCCCTGGCTTCCCTCCTCAGCACCACAGGGGAAAAGCTTCCACTGCCAGGAACTGCACCCCACAGGCAGAAATGCTCCTCCTCACCAGCCAGCCTATATAGGACTGCCCTGCTCCCCTGGTCTAGGGTCAACTTCCTCCACCTCTGAGGGATTCTGGAAACTGGCCCGGTGTCCACACAGTCTGTGTCTTTTGGCAGGGAACTAAGGGTCCCTCCCAGCAGCCTGAGCAGAGTGTGCAGAGGGATAAGCCTCAGCTGTAGGTGAGCCCTGTGGACTGCGCATGTGCCACAGGAGAGATGGTGACCACTTGTGGAAGGGAGAGTCATGCTTTGATGTCCTGAAGAGCTCTTGGGTTTGGAGCTGAATTTCTGCACTGGCCTCATCTAGAGGCATTCCAAGGTGTGCAGGTGACTTTGCCTACTGAGGTGATGTCTGGCAATACTGTTGATGAAGCTGGTCAAATTTTTCTTTAATTTCCTTATAGCGATTCCTCCCACAGCCCAGAGGTTCTATCCTTGGCACTGAAATCTGGTTGCGTGACAGTGACTTTCTGAATGTTCCAGAAATGTGTCCCTGAAAGAGGTTGGATGTCTGCCAAGAGTGGCCATAGCTCTGCGAGGGTCTGTCCTTCAAAAGAGATGGAGAGGGCTGGCTCTCAGGTGGACCTCTACCTATGTCCACACACCTTTGGCCCAGGTTTTCAAAAGCCTGACTCAACCTATTCACTTTTGCTTTGCTGAAAGGATAGGCACCGCCTGTGAGTTTCTGAGCTCCTGAGGCTCCCTGGACTCCCTGGGCTCCCAGAACCACCTCTGTACAGGTCCACAGCCCAGGAGCCCGGGAGGCCATCAGGGCAAGATCGTTTCCTAGGACTTGGGCAATACTCTTGATGAAGCTTGTTGAATTTGGCTTCAATTTCCCTGTATCAATTCTGTGCTTGGATGGGTAGCATTCTTGGTCTGGAAACTACTTTCACTGGAGAAATCAACCCTTTTAACATACTAAGTCTATTTTCCTGGTCAGGACGATGCACTGTGTTGAGATCCAAAGAAGTCAATGAAGAATGCTGATGGGGTGCCATCTGAAGTTCCTTCCAACCTGAATCTAGTTTAAGGATTTGGGTTTTGTTTCCTGCAAGAAAAGCTTTGTCCAGTTTTAAACCTGGCTTATGTCAAGTGACATGCACTAAGTTCTTACAGTCTCTCAAGGGTCCTGTCTCTTGCTGAGGCTCTGAACAGGGTGTAGGCCTCTCCCTCCGGGAATGCCGGTCCCCTTCACTGTGCACCTTGCTCACCGGAGCCCTGCTCCTGTGCGCGTGCCTCCTCCTGGAGCTCCAGCTTTGGATGATGAAGGTCTTGGTGGAGATTATGCTCGAGGGCTTCGTGCTCAGCAACCGGCTCATGGAGTGCAGCATACCTGCATACAAGTCCCTGATGGTGACGTCACAGACATCAGCCTCAAAGGTCTGGCTGCTCACACAGCTGCTACTGCTGGTCCCCAGCACTGACATACTGTGATTTCTAGGTGCTGTGGCCAGGTCTGCTGGGCAAGGACACAGTGGATCCCGCTCTCTGGGGAAGGCAGTTGACTCTGTGGGTCACCAGGGTTCTCTGCAGTGACATGTCCACAGCATCCTGGGGGAGAAGCAAAGTTCAGAACATCAGTGTTCAAAGCCACCCACGTGCAGGGCATGGAGCCAAGGGCAGACCATGACTACATTTTAAAAATAGTACAAAAAAAAAAAAAAAGAAAAACTATAAATTTTTAGGAACAGATTCTCAGAGATCTCTTTTTAACTCCTAAAACTCTATTTCAGCTTTTCACCTCACCTTCTCAAGAGAAGTCCTCTCCCCATGGGCTCTAACAAAGCGTATTAGGAACCAGAAAATATGACAGTCTACCAATGGGATGTGAGTAAGACCCTGAATGCACTGCTTTACAGAACTGTGCTTTCAAGTCATGTGAAAGGTTTATTCAGAAAAGAGAAGTAAACCAATGAAAATGGGGAAAACACTAGAAATATAAACAGAAAAACAACAGAACCTGTGTACCAAGTGAGAGCGGAGTGGGAAACAAGGATCCCAGTGAGTGCAGCACCCTGTGTGCTCTCCTTTTGGGGACACAGCCCAGAGGCCAAGGGAGCCAATGGGGGATGCCAGGAATGGTAGTCACAGCTGCCACCATCCTCAGGCTGGTTTGTACTGGATATGTGTAGATATGGGGTGGTGGCGACCAGGAGAGAGGAGGCAAATGTGGAAGCAGAACCAGAACCGGGGCGAACGAGATTGAGCTCAAATCTGACAGTGACGAGCCAGAGGGCAGATTAGTCAGGAAGGGGGCAGGTGGGGCTACGTGAGCACCAGGTGCAGTACTGCCAAGGGGTCCCAGCACGGACTTGAAAAGTGGTCATGCCTTCTCACTGATCCTAGGAGCAATAGTTAAAATAAACAAAGCAACAAAGAACTGAACAGGGAGTCAGCTGTCCTGTACAGAATGCCACATCTAGAAGGCATCACAGAATGGCAGGGCTGGAAGAGCTCTAGGTACCCAGCACCCCAGGCCATCGTCCTCCCACTGATGCCAAAAGCGCCAGGTGAACAGTCTTAGAGAGAAGGCTGAGGGCCATCTCAAAGGCTCACCTGCTGGGACCCGTGCAGTGAAAAGTCCTTGACCAAGGACCAGACTCAAAGGTCGCCAGCAATGGACAGGTGGACAGAATGTCCCAGAGGACGCAGGGTCACACAGTGCTTACCATGAAGGCAACCCCAAGGCGGTCACAGACGAGTCTAAATCAAGGTACGTCTGGACTATTTAAGATGAGTGAAATGTGAGAGATGGGAGCAGTAACGCGAAGGCCAGGAGCTGCTCTTGCCTGCCCACAACAGCCTGACCAGCAGACATACCCAGCTGGTCCTCCGCTGATGGCTGTGAGAGGCTGTGGACACATCACTGGCTCATCAGTGAATTGCACTGTGTCCGCCAGGTTTCTGGCATGTGCTGCTCACTGTGGTCAGAGAGAAGCCCTCTGTGCTGAGGAGAGGGAGCCCCAAGGCACAACACACACAGACCTGGACACATGCATTGTGTGTGGGTGTGTGCAGAGGGCACTGAAGGGCAGACCATGCATGGTGGAAGGATGCTTGCTGTGCTCCTCCTGTACTTCTGGAGACACCAGCCTGCTCAACCCACTTAAGAGGGGTGAAGAGCTTGTCAGTAGTCACCAGGTCACAGATGCACAGGGAAAGAGCTCATTTTAAAAAATCTTAATTCCCATGAAGTGCAAGGGGTCAAAGTTCATGTTGACAGAACGTGCCTGCCATCGTCCACATGTCCGATGTGCATGATGCTGGGCTCAGTGCTCCCGTGGCTCCAAGAAAACCCAAGGAGACACACACGGCTCAAGGAAGTTTCTGTGTCACACTTACCAGGGTCAGGCGAGGCTGAGGAAGGCACCAGAGTCATGGGTGTGTCCATTGTGCCTTTCTTCTCTGCACCCTGAAATCCAAGCCCATGATTACAAGAGAGCTGCTGATGTCAAGACCCCAGGTGCTGTCCCCCAACAAGACACCAAGGATGTGTCAGGAGCCGCTCCTCTCAAAACATGACCCTGCATCTGGCACAGCAGCACCAAGGGAGAGAGCAGTGGAGGGAAAGAGTGTCCCAGAGGACCTGGAACTCTGCCCTCAGGCCAGGCCACCCTCACTGGCCGGGAACTCCTCCCTGGGAATCTGCTGGCTTTTCTTCATTCACCATTGTTTGTGGACTGTCTATGGACCAAAAGGACAGTGGGCAAGGACCCAATAACCCTGGGCCTAATTCCAATCCCTTCCTCCAATCAACACACCAGGAGGACGATGCCTGCTGTGCCAGGGAGGGGACAAGGGCATTGTTCACGTGTCACTAAGCCAGGTCCCTGGTCACCATCACCGTGACGTGTAAAGCTGCTGCCTCTGCTGGCAGAGCTGCTGTTCTCCACTCCGCACCCTGCACTTCCCTGGGATCAGAGTGTCCTTTGCTTCTGAAAGACGCTGAGGCAACATACAGACTGAAGAGGTGGTACCCTCAGGGGACCCACTTTAGCATGGGCTCTTCTTCAAGTGAAGCTGAGAGGTGGCTGCCCTGGATCAGCACACCCACCCTGGGCTGGGGCTGGGAGGCTGCCCAACTCTCATCCCACCAAGGGCCCCCACACTGCCTTGCTCCAACATGACACCAGACCAGGCAGAACAGGCTGAGGACGAGGGGTGGCCACCTTACCTTCTGCTGATCCCAGTACTGGTGACACCTTGAGGGTGGAGGCCCTCAGAGAGTCCCACCCAAGGCTCCACTAGATTTGTGGGCTGCCCCAGAACAGTGGGGGATGGGGCACCCTCTACCCCTTCAAGTCCCTGGGATGGTGCTGCTGTGGGGCAGCTGGAGTGTTGATTCAGAGCACAAATACAGTATCATGTGAACAGAAGGGTCTGGAAAAGATCATGCTGAGCATCTTCACAGGCTCCGTGGGGAGCACACCAAACCCACAATGGCGCTGCCCCTCAACGCACCCACTTCACAATCCAACTCTAACAACACGTGAGGAGACAGAGTACCTCAAAACACCCTGCGTCTTGAAGCAGTGCATCCACCTGGGTCAGATATTTCCTTCTCAACTCATTTTCCACAGGGCTCCTGGGCACTGCAGGCTGATAACAAGAGAAGTCAGTATCCTAGGAGCTGCTGGGCACAGCTGGTCTCATGAAGCTCATTAATGCAGAATCTGTAAATGAAGCTACTCAGAGGCCTTGTGCCTCCTCCTGTTAGCAGTTCAAAGTGGCCAGGCCCCTTGAAAACCCGCTGGGCTCTGTGACTACCTCCAGGGAGTTCACCCAGCTTAACTACCAAAAAGAAAGTAATAAGACCAAGAACATACAAGTCTGGAGATGTTTATAACAGCTTTACCTGAATATCCCTAGAAGAGTTCAGGATCCAACTATGAGTAACAGTCTGGATTGCTAGGTTTATATGAGGAGAATTTTGTGACCCAGCTCAGGAAGCTGGCAGAGGCTGGCTGTCCTGCCCCTCACCTGCTAGGCACTGGAAAGAGCCTGCAACCTCCTCTGCACTTGGGTGGGGACAGGTAGGGGCCTTAAGAACAGATGGGAAGGATCACAGGGCAGGCTGCCCCCCTGGTCCTGCTGCTGACCCCTATAGAGGGTCTCAGGAAGTACCCAGGGTCACTACCTCTCCATTTAGACAACTGAAGTCTCATGAGGTGTGGGCAACCTGTGCACAAGAGGAAGCTGGGAGTAAAAGAGGTGCAGTTCCTCACTACTGGCAGCATGTGACCAGAGTTGCTTGTTCCCACCCACCCAGATGGGCAGGAAAATGAGAAGCAGACCATAGAAGAAGACAGTTGTGGGCCCTTGGGGCACTCAGAGCAATGGACACAAAGAACCCTTCCTCTTCAGGCTAGTTTCAGCTACCTGACTACGTGACGTTGTGACTAAACGGGTGCCAAGGGCTGACCCGGAGGTACTTCCCTCAGGACACTGTGTGGAGGGTGGCCTTGGAACCCAACTCACAATGTCTGGGTTAGTCAAGGCACACGACTGCCATGAACCACAGTGGAGAAGTTCTGTCTGCAGAGTGGAAGTCCCCAAATTCTCTACCATTGCCTAAGTTCAGAAGTCAGGTCATACTCGAGGGTCACACTGTCTGTCAAGGGCTTGGCTGAGAAAGAGGGACCTCTCCTTTAGAGATCTGAAAGGGGGAACTAAGACCTGCGAGATGGCAGCAGCACGAATGTGCCCAGAGGACTTGGGGCCGCCGCCCAGGTCCGCCTGAGGTTTGCACAAGCTGACACTGCACCTGAAGCCCAGACCTCCCTCCCTCCCTCCCTCCCTCCTGAGGTGGCCCTTACCACCAAGGCCAGGGCCACAGGACTGCCTGCATCTGAAGCTGCACCGGCATTGCTGCTTCCTGAATCTAAAAGTAAAAAAGGAATTTCATTCAGAATTTTTACGAAACTTTGTACATCCCTCTCAAGGATGGCTTCGTATCCCTGAGTGTGTTCTAGGGACTTTCACTGACCACTTACCTACAAGTCATGACCCTTGCCCAGCACTAGTCCCACAGAGCTCCTACAGGCTGGAGAGTCCTCCACGGGCTGTGCAGGCAGCTGAGAGCCACACTGGGCTACTGAATGGTGGGATGTGGGCCACAGGGCTGAGAACTGACTTTAAAAAATTAATTTTCAACTAAAGAGTCACAGATGGCTGCTGAGTACCACACTGGACAGTGCAGTTCTTAACCATTTCTCATTTCAAATCACCTGGGAAACTCATGGATCTGAGGATTTATAGAATTAGAATTTGAGTTTACACAAGTTAACAACACCTGAGACCAAAATTCTCAGTAGTTTTCTTTCTAATTCTACTCAGAAAGACCCATTCTCCCTTTAGTGACTCAACACATTTCACTGACTGTCCACCATGGGCAAGGTGCCAGGGAAGGGCTGGGTGAGGGGACTGAGGCTGTGGAAGGACCAGTGTCTGAGGGACAGAGGAGAGTTAAAAGGTCAACTTGAAAACGTCCAGAGGCTACAAGGAAGAGACCAAGCATAAAGCTGAGCTGCAATGGGGGTCTGTTCTGACCTGGGGGTCTACAGGGAGCCTGGGGCACTGAGGTCATGGTGTGGGCAGTCAGGCAGGACTTTAGACCTCACTCTGCATCCTGGTCTCTTCCCACAGGCAGAGGGAAGCCACCACAGTGCTACACACAGAAGCAGCTTGACCAGAATTCTGTGTGTATCTAAGGGCAGGTGGCGAGCTGGCAATGTGCACCTGCTGGAATTGGGTTGTAAAGGGACTAAAGAGAGAGAGGTGGGTAGGCAGGCACAGGGCAGAGTCACAAGGCATGCTCCACATGTTTAAGGTGAAATCTGGATGAGACATCCAGCCCAGAGGGCAGGCTGAAAGGAGAAGGAAAAGGGGCAGGGCTGGGTCCAGGCAGTGAGAGGGCCTGGGCAAGGACAGATGGTCGACCATGGAGGTGGGGTTTCCTACAGAAGTGAGTGTTCACAACCACCCCTGATCTTGTCAAAGCTCGACATAATACGTTTTAAATGAAAAGGGGGGTGTTAATTTATATAAGAATTGTCTGAGAGTCGTTTCTGTGCTGGGCACCATGGATGTAAGGACATGGCTTAGAAGGATGTAACATGGCACTTCAAGATGTTTTTTGTTTTTAAGAATACCACCGAGGGGGGGTAAAATTAAAACGCAAAAAAACATCAATAATGGGACCCTCATCCTTGAACTGCAGGGACAGAGACAGTTAGCCAGTTCCTCCTGGTTCCTCTCTTAACAGGTGGCACTCACCAGCTAACAGGACTGGTGTGCAGGACAGGGGAGGCTCTTCACCTTGGGCTGCAGCATGCCTAGGGCCTTCTGTCCGGTCCTCCAGCTTCCCAGTGGGGTCCTAGAGGTACAGAGTCAGCAAAGACAAGCCTTCTTGAGCAACAGCACCTCTGCAAGAGACCACAAGTGAGAAGCCTGCACCTGTCCTGCGACACAGGAGAGCAGGCCCTTCTTGTTTGTTGGCTTCATCGAAGGCCAGAATCTCCCAGAGGCAGTGGAGCTTCCCTGCAGAAAAGCAGCCCTGCCTCCTTCCTCAGCCACGGCTCCCCACGGCTGCTAAGAGAGTCCCTTGAATGGGGAGCAAGGGCAGGGGTGAGCTCTGCCATGGAACAGCCTGGCCCCTGCCCACACAGGACTCCACAGGGACTGCAGCAAACAGAAAACCAACGTGAAACAGAACAATCCTCACTTGGTCACGGGGAGAATCTAGAAAAGGTGGAGGCCCCTGGGGAGATGTTCCTCAGTAAATGCCCGGAAGTGGTGTTAGTGTCTTTACAATGTGGTGTAGCCCTGAGCTGGTCTAAACTTAAGCTCCTGACTAGGAGCTCACACCACAGGGTGATCAGCTGGTCACTCTCCTGGGGAGGCGTTTCTGCCCTCTGGAGGCTGCTCTACACCAATGACACCAAGCAATTCTCTTTAGTGAAATTGGAGCATTCGAAATATCATACTGGATAAAATATTTTAGGAATTCCCATGGGGAGGACTGTCCTTGTAGGCATTGTCTCTGTGGGTCCAGGGGACATGAGGTTCCTGTGAGCACTGCGCAGCAACTCAACTCGCTTCCCGAACCCCACAACCTTTGCCTCCAGTGACACCATCACACAAGAGACTCAGCAGTTTTCAGAACTAGGTTTTTGTGGTTGCCTGGGTCTGAAGGGTAGTACAACTAGTTTGGGAATCATGGGGAAGGAGTCAACCCTCACCATCCCCTGCTTCGCAGCTCTGGCATCTACAGAGAACCCAAGTCTTAGGTCAGGGCAATGCACAGTCTCTAGGGACTGAGGGAGGAGCAGGAGCGTTTGGTTCTGGGGGAAAGCTGAAGGTGGATTTGGGCACATTCACCCACAATCTAGTGAGGCTGTGGATGTCCAAGCTGTAATCAGAGCTACGTCCACTTTTCTAAGTCGAGCAATCCTTTGGGCCCCAGTCAAGCATCCTCTTACATTTTAGCAAAAGTCTTAATGTCCAGACAGAAGCATTTTGATACCAGGACCATCGGAGCACCATTCTGATAAGTGGGTGCCTCTGTGTGTATAATTTAAAGAGAACAAGTCCTAATCTGATCTCTGGGCATTTACTAAAAAGGGGCAGGAAGGACATCAATACTGGGGAAATTAGGATTGGGATGTTCCCCTGGGGAACATCCACACAGGGGTTTTATAAATGGAGCTTTGCTGGAATGCAGCCATGGTGCTCATTCCCATCATCCAAGCTGCCTCCCCTACAACAGGGTTGAGAAGCTGCCACAGACACACAGGGGCAAGGCTTCAAATATTCACATCTGGTCTTTCAGAAAGAGTGTAGCAACACTGACTTATAATCAAGTGAGAGTGCTAGGGGCATGTCAACAGGAGACAGATAAATGTGGTGGCTGAACTGTAGGACAGATGATGAAGACAAGGTTCCATGACTATTCACTGGGAAGAGAGAGGAGTAAAGTCAATGTGTACTTATTCACACGTGTACATGAACACATTACACTGAACTATGATGGCACTGGTGGCCATTGCAGCACAGAGGTCAGGCTCATTTTCAGGAGATCTGTGTACTTTTATCATTTATATGACTTAACAATCAAGAAGATGGTTTGATTTCAGAACTGCTGTCAATGCTGTGTATCTTTACACAGAACATTCATGGGTACACAGGTTTCCGGTCTTAGAACCTTGAGGAGGGGCAAGAGGCACCTAAGAAGCATGATTAACGGAACAGACAACCTTGCAAAAGCTACCAGGGCAAAGCCTCCCAAGGCCCTACCGTAGGAGAGCCAGCTCTACTGGCACAGTAGAGATCACAGAGCTGCCAAGCTGTAGGCCAGTTGGTGGGCATGGAACCTGCACACTCCCCTCCCCATCATGTTTCTTCCCCAGAACAGACTGGATTGGGTCTATTCTATGAGGACCCAACGAGTGAGCTCCCAGCCAGGCTGGGTGGACTGTGAGAACTGAGTGCTGGCTCAGCCTCTGCACCGGATCCAGCTGTTGGAGCCTGTAACTTCTCACAGAGGAAAGGCAAGGCATAAAAAAGAGCTAGATATCACAGGGCTGCTCCTGATAAGAAACAATGAAATGCTTCTTGGTAAATCCTCAAACACAGAAGAACGCACAGCCAGGCCAGGAAACAAGCCTCTGACAAGGTCCCCACACCCTAGGCGCAGGATGGGCAACGGTCCTCGTTTACACCAGCACTCCTCCCCAGCAAGGCATTCGGGCAACAAACACTGACATTAAATACCTGGATCAGTCCTTCACTTCCTTTCTTTATTAGTTTTCCTCCCCAGATTTTCAATCCTTAAGAAAAGAAACAAAAATGACTGTTTATTACTCAACAGTGAACTCCTCAGTGTGTCTTCACAGAAACCCAGGTGACAGATACGAAAAGGCTGTGATATTAACAGTGAGTGAGCCAGGCCCCACAGTCTGCTGCTAGCCTTTAAGTTGAACAGACAACTGTTGCAATGGGGATGTCTCCCACCTAGTGGGCAGCAGTTCTTCAAATCACATCATTAACCTGTAAAGTTTAATGAGAACAGGAACACACGTGTGCCAGGTAGTGTCCTTAAAATACACATATACTACATTTATAGTAAGCACTTTTCTTTTTTTGGCACTAGGGATCAAACACAGGGCCACTTAACCACTGAACCACATCCCTAGTCCTTTTGATTTTTTATTTTGAAACAGGGTCTCGCTAAGTTGCCAAGGCTGGTCTCAAATTTGTGATTCTTGTGCCTCAGCCTCCCGAGTCCCTGTGATTATTAGTATGCACCACCACGCCTGGCAGAGAAAGCACTTGCAAGCCCATGCACAGGTCCAACACTGAGTTCTGGATGTCAAGTGTAACCAGTCCTGCCACCTACCAGCTTGCAGAACCTGGGCCATATGCTCCAGCTCTCCCTAAACTTCTTAGGGGAAATTCAGATTAATAAGCGAAGGTGGAGGCTTCAGATAGTTTTTAATAACAGCAGCAAAAATTTTACACAGTGCTCACTATACTTCAGGTTCTATTCTAAACCCTTTCTGAGAATGCCTCATTTAGAACTCACAATGACACACCCATACATAACTTGTATAGTTCTCCTAACTTCTGTGGGACAGGGACTTACCACAGTCATCTTACAGATGGATGTGGGCAAAGCAAAGTTCAAATACTAGTCCTAGTCCGGGCGACCTGCCCAAGTGGTGGAGCCAGAATCGAAACTCTGGGCAGCACTGACTCTGCACTCTTGACCACTGTGCTGCATGGCCTTACCCGAGCAAAGTGATGCTAGCACACATGGACTCAGAGTCTACCAAGGCTTCACACTTTGGTTAAGTGACACAGTACAAGTTACTTAATCTCTCTGTACTATGTCCACATTTAATTGTGATGATTCCAACAGTAGTGTCTACCTTGCAGGGCTGAGAATCAGTATGAGACTCTTAGGAGAAAGAGCAGGGTACAGGCTCGGCGGTCAATAAATGCACATGTCTAGCCCTTCCCTGCTGTCTTCATCACAAGGAGTGACAGAGTTAGTTTCACTCTCCCCCTGCCTTAACCTGGCAATTCACACTGCTATGCACTCAGAAAAGGCCATGCCACTAATTGTCTCAGGATAAGCACCAGGACAGGGATCTGTGCCAGGAACACGAGCTGTGAGCTTGTTACACACAGATCTCCTGAACTTGCACCCAGCACCTTGGCCGGTAGTGCTACAAGCCTGTGTGTTAGCCAGCTCTACTTGGTCAAATGTGTCTGTTCCCAAGGTGTTCAGGTGCTTCATCCTCTATTCTCCCCAAATGACATCCAAACTTCTCACTATCAAAATTAGTGGTACTCAAGATATGTAGATTGTCCAAAACATTGCAGATGCTCCCTATTCTTGTTGTAAGAAGTCAGTGAAGCCTACAGACAAACCCTTAGGTTGTGTCCTGCCAGATCAGAAAGCAAAAGAAATTTGATGCCAGAATATTTTAGTGTCTGCCTGGGTAAAATTTTCACCAAAAGTGTGGGTGGATCAGTTAAAAGGGCAGAGCAAGGATTTCCTTGATTCAAGCAGCAGGACTTAACCTTTTGAGCATGTGGGTCTAGCACAGGGCAGAATGTGATCTGAGATTTGCTTTCTTTAGTAGGTGAAAGTGACATGGTAATAAGGTCATATGGGAACAAGTGCCCTCATCTATTGAAGATACTCTCCAATCACTTACTAAAGAGAATCCACTTAAGACAGATTACAACATTAACCATTACATCAAGAGGCTGCTTCTGCATGTTCCAGCACAGTAGTAGAACCTTGAAGATGTTACTACCAAAGTTAAACAGGACAACCACAGTTAGTCATTGTCACGAGTGCCCAGTGCTGTTCTAAGCGTCTCATAAGGGTTCTACACAACTGCTACCACATCCAGGACGGGTAGATGATTGTCATTATCCTTCCTCTCTTGCAGATGAAGAGGTCGAGATACTGACTGGCTAAGCTGACTTGCCAATCCTGTGAGGCAGAGGCATTTTTTAACCAGAATGCATCTTTGTGTCTTCACGAATTCTGCTTAGTTAGATAAGTAATCCTCTGGCAATACATAATATAGAGGTTCAAAATAAATGTTCTGATCCCTACTGGTGAAGTCAACAAAGGTTCACTAAGAGGGCGGGGACAGCATTTCAAATCCCAGACTGCACTATTGTATTCACATTGTCAACCGCAAATGCTCAAGACCATTCCATACCCTGGGGCGTCTGGTAGGTCAGTGTGGACATCTGCACCACCGGGTCATCCTCGAAGGGGTGGTTATACTGCGGGGAGGAAGTGGCATCCTGTCAGGTCCCAGGGCAGCGGGGGTACCAATGCAGGCAGAGGAGGTACTTAGCCGCTAGTCTGGAGCGCCCCACCACGCTCATCCGCCCCGCCCAGACCCGCGGGCAACCCCCAGCACCAGCCCTCCCAACCACTCCCTGCACCCCGGCTCAGCAACCTTCACCTCCCTGCCAAGTCCCGGCCCAACGGCGGGGCCCACCTTCTCTATCAGCTGCTGCATGCGCCTCTGGAAGCGGCGGCGGTTGTTCCTGAGCTTCCGCAGCAGCGAGTCCTCCTCCAAGCCTGGACGCCCCATAGCACATGCAGCTATGCGCCACTACTTTCATTCACCAGGCTCAGAACCTGCACTCAGCTTAAACAGGCAGCCTGGCCCCGCCACCGCTCCTCGGGCTCCTATTGGCTGGAGCGGACTGACGGCGTTGATTGGTTCTTTCAAAATGTTCACGCCACTTTCTCTCCGCCAATCCGCGTCTGAGTTTCTAGCCCAGTTCCTGGCTTTGTGTGTTGCGGGGCGGGGCGGGGCGGGGGAGGGGGTGGTTAGCCATGGTCCTCAAGTCCATTTGGGGCCTGTACACTGTGTTACTTTGGCTCTGGCTCTGTTCCTTTCCCTTGCTCACTTGAGAGCGGGGCTGCAGGACACTCCCTTTTAAGCCTCCTGTCCACTAACTCAGCTTGCATTGCATTGTGCCCTAAGGTTTCTTTTTCTTCTCCTTTATGTTTTGGAGAACTTTCTCTGCTGTGCACTGTGGTTAGTGTGTTAGTGCCACTTTTCAAAACCGGCCTTTCCTAAGACTTGTTCCTACTCCCTGGAAAACCACCCTCAGACGCCAAGGCTTTCCTTACTGGTTTCGACAACAATCCAAGGATCTGCCTCTCTGTCCAGGGACTCCTAGGCAGCTTGAGGGGAAAGACTTGTCAGTCTCAAGTTCAAGACTTTAATGGAAGTCTAAAGTGTTTGCATGAGCCAACCAAATCCTGTGCGTTGGCCCTTGTCATTCGGGCCTGCTAATATCTCAGTTCCCTCTGATTGGCTTCTCCTATCCCTTGAGTGGTGGCCCAGCAAACGAAAGAGGAAACCAGAGTGATGTTTCTCAATTGATGTTATGCCTACAACCCCCTACCCTTACATGCAGCCTACACATGTGCCTTCAGGACCCAGGTCCCCTAAGCAAACTACTGCCCCACAACCTCCCACTCCCACAAAATGGTGAAGTATCACAAGTCAGCTTCATCCCCAGGAGCAAAAGCTGAAGAGGTGCAGCACTTCAGGGTCTCACAGGGTTTTCATGGGCAGCAGAGTTGAGGGCATAATATGCAGTTCTGGGTGCAGGGTCTTGCACACTGCCCTCCCATAACCAAGCTAGACTTTCTAAACCTTGAAAAGCCATTTACAATAACTGTGCCTAGGAAATCATTCCCACTGTAATGATTTTAAGGCTGTGATACCGATGTTTACTGGTGAAGAGTTCTGCCTCCTCAGGTGTTGAAGTTTGAACATCAGAGAAGCACGCCAAGGCAAGCATAACATGAAGGTTTTATTTAAAGGTAATAATATAGACTTCTCTGGAAGGGCAAAGGGGGCTATGGTTGATGTTCTAGAGTCCTAGGAAGTGAGTACACCCTACATCTTTTACATTAGGGTCTCTTTGACTAGGTCCAGGAGTTGCCGGTGACACAGTTAAAAAAGGTAAGCAGTAGATGGCAGGGGGAAGGGCCACAGGGAGGATTCAGGCAGGTAGGGGCCCAGGGGGCATCAAATAGCAATTCCCTGCTTGCAGCTTTTGGGGAGGGGCACTTAGGCAGGTAACCTTGGTGACCAAAAGGACTCTGGAGACACTGACATTCCAATCTCCCAGGGTGGTCTCCAACTTCCCAGACTCTAATGGACTCCATTCCTGGATTTGACCAGATTTCCTATTCTACACTAACTGCCTGTCCTCAATTCTGGCTTCAGCTGCTCTGTATAAAATGTGCCTGAATTTTGCTTCAAATAAAATGGATGGAGCTTTATTCTGAGTAGAGTTGCCATGTAAATAATTTTATCTTGGTAATGTGTAGAAATGTCACCCCTAGCCTTTGATGGGAAAAGCACAGCTTTTGGCTGGTCCCAGGTTGACACAAAAATTGCTATGTAACAGTGAGAGCTGCAGCCTGTGATGAATTATCAACCACAAACATCAGGCCCCAGCTGATGCAGAGACTGAAATAGCTGGGTAATAGTTGGATTTCCAGGAGATATCAGTCAAAGCTCACCCAAATGTTTATTCTTTGACTTAAAGAGTCTACTTTTAAAAATCTATTAAAGCAATTAATGATTCTGGCAAGGATTTAGCTAGAGGTCCTGTAGAAAAACAGTCGGTAATATCTAATAGAAGGTCATTTGAGTAAATGATGGTGGGTACTATCTAGATCATTCTTGACAATTTTGAAGTACTGTAATTATTGACATCTAAAGTGTATGTGATATTTTTGTAAATAAGAGGCTTTAGACATATGCATTATGTTTTAAATGTTTGAGTATATATACATATGTATATACATATATGTACATACGTACATATTTATACATGTACCATACAAATATGTACTCATGTATAGGCACATACTTCCCCATTATGTGGGGGTGGGAGGTGGTGGAGAAGTTTCCTAATTTCTTGGCTTGTCTTTATTAATTTCTTCCTTTCTTCGGTTCATTTGTTCTGTCACCACTTCTTGAGTTGAAAGCTTAATTAACTTGACTTTCATTTGCTCTCGCTGCCTAATAAATGTATGTGATGCCATCTATTTCTCAAAATACTGGTTTGTGATTTCCCTCTCAATTTCTTCTTTAGCACAAGCATTATCTAATAATTTTTATTGCTATTTCTACTTGCACAAATCAAATTTAATATTATAATTCCTAGTTCTAATAACCTTAGGTTAATACCAGTAGATATTGAATATCAAATAATTAAATCTTATAGTCCTGGCATTGTGCTTAACATCAAATACTGGAAGCATTTGTCAAGAATTAAATCATTTTATATGTAATTTTAAAATCAAATATGCAATACATATATAAGAACTGTGTGACCTGTGTAACACAAAGATTAGCAAACCATTGTGTATGTGAGTTTTTATTGCCCAGCTTCCTGCCAGCACTTAGCATTGAATTTTTGCTTATTTTTATAAGTGTAAAATAGTATCTCCTTTTTGTTTTAATTTGCATTTCCTTAATTGCTAAGGAGATTTAACACACTTCCATATTACATTTAAAATTTCATTTTTCTACTTTGATATTTAGAACTGCAATTAACTGTTTTTAACTGAATTTTTATTGAAATAATTATTGATTCATATGTAACTGTTGGAAATAATGCAGAGATATTTCCTTAACAATTTGAATAGTTTGCCAAAAGGTAACACTTTAGCTGTGTTGACTTTAATTTGTTCTTATTTTTCTAACTTCTTAAGGTAGAAATTTAGGTTATTGATTTTTAGCATTTTAATGCTATGAATTTACCCCAGGTTCTTGTTGCAGCAGCATCCCACATATTTTCGGTATGTTATTTGTTTTTCCATTCAATATATGTATTTTAAAAAATTAACTTGGAGGTTTCTTCTTTGATCAGGGATTATTTGGCAGTGTATTGTTTAATTTCTACACATTCAAATCTTTTCTGTTGTCTTTCTGTTACTGATTTCTACTTTTCCAGAGAACTATTGATTTCTAGTTTGATTACTGCTAGAGAACAGAAACTATATGATTTCAATGCTATTGTTTGTTGAGTTTTTTTTTTTAGTTAGATGTAGGGGGCAGTTTTGGTTCGACAATAACTCCCAGAAAAAACGCTCTGCAGATACAGGTCCCACACGAGGAACTTTATTATAAGCGAACAAAACGTGCCACTCGGGGAAAGGGGAAAGGGAAAGAATATGGCGCAGGGTTTCTTGTATTGGAATTTCGCGGACTGGGAGGAACCAATCATGGAGGAGAACTATTACAGACAGACTGATGGACCAATGACATATTGGAATGTAATGTGGGAGGCTGGAAGTTTACGGGGATGTAAGTCGGAAATTCCTGTAACGGGAGAGGCAGGCTTAACGGTAGATTGACAGGTGGGTTGGGAGGCTGGGTTCCTGTAATGGGAGAGAAAGGTTGCTTTATACCTAACATTTTTATAGTGGAAATAGTTTCAAAGTAGTAGTCCAGTTGTTACAAAATCAGTTCAACCAGGAACATATACATAACCAGAGATTTGAGACTTGGCTCAGATATTATCATAGGTTGAAGACATGAAATGCAGGGATCTCACAAAATTTTCTTGATAAAAGTTGTCTTAAAGTCTTTTATACTATTTCTAATATACAGGTCACGAATTACTAAAATAGTTTTATAATAACGTGATGAGAAAGTTTATCATGAAAGTTAAAAACTGAAGTAATATGCATTTTGATTACTGGTTCCAATTCACCTTTCAACGCCCATGTGACTGGTCAGTGGCCTGTGATGGAGTTCCTCTCATCCTCTTGGACCCTTGTTCTTCTTCTAAGTCTGTTCTGCATCACCTGTTAAAAAATATGGGGCTCCGTGATCTTTTTCAGGCCTTAGCACTTGGTAAGATTTGGGGTTTGTGATAGGTCATTTTTTTCTCCATACTGTGACCTAACCTAGGGAAATTTTTGGACATAATTCCAAAAATATGGCCCAAGTCATGTGTATAAATATCAAACTTCCCAATATCCTGCACTTTGACCATTTATAATTTGCCTCATCATTTTTTTCTTCCTTCAATTCAAAGTATTTCTCCTTTCTCTTATCACATTCACATTAGCATGGTCTACTATTATTTAACATTAGCTTTCCATCCAGTGTTCATAAATATCTCAAATTTTTAATACTAGTGTCCATTGGTATCTTAGATACTTAAATTTCTGTATTTGTTTATACAGAATGGATTTTAATTTTCTTTCTTTCTTTCTTTTCTTTTCTTTTTTTTTTTTTTTTTTTTGCTGGGGATCCAACTCAGCAACTCAACTCCTTGTTCACACTAGGCAAGTGCTTTACCTCTGATCTAAGCCTCAGACCTCTATTTCATGACAATCTTACCACAGCTGAGCTCAAGTTTTGATATTCAGAAAGACATATTATTTCATCACAAGTCTCTTTATTCCTCTTTTATATTGTCATTAGAATAATTTTCTGGCTTAAAAAGATTTTGTATCTCCATTTTATTTAGAGGCCTTACAATATAAAGAAACTTTTTTATTACTCACAATGATTTTGGTATCATAAGGAGGTCAGGGAAATCTTTCCACGGATGACAGCTAAGGCAGAATACTTAAGGAAAACTTTTTTTAAAATGTGAAAACATAGAAATAAAACATTTCTTTGTGACAAAAAAAACCTAAGAAAAATTCAACAGGCAAAAACAAAAACAGAAGAGTAGCAGAATTAAATATTACAAAGGATTAATAATAAAAACTTATAAAAGAAGAACATGAAATCCCCTAGTGGGAAAAGGGCACGTTCTTAAATTGTTGTCACCAAGACATGGAATACCAATGCACTGCAGGCATATAGAATTTTCTGCTTAAAAACTAAATAAAAAGTCACAAGCTATTCAAATGAGTAAAGAGAATAACAACAAATTCCAGTGAGGGTGTGGGGAAGGGGGTGTTTTCTAATACTGCAGGAAAGTAGCAATTATATTCTCAAGTTCCTCTTGATGGCATGTATGAAGGAGTCTTCAAAATGTGTCTGTTGCTGGGTGTGGTGGTGCACCCTTGTAATCCCGGTGGCTTGGGATGGGGAGGCAGGGGGATCTCAAGTTCAAGCCCAGCCTGCGTCTCTTATTCCCTTTAATGAGTTTGTTTTCTGAAATCCATCCTAAGTCATTAGCATGTTGTCCAGGATTTGTCTGAAGGACATTTAGTGAAGCTCTGTTCACAATGTCCAACACCGGAATGGTAGTTGAGCAAATGGTGACAGACACCTATCTGTGCTCCATTAATAATTTTGAAGAACTGTATTGATTGACTTCTAAAACTGTGTGTATAAATATGCATCATGTATGAAAAGTTTGAGTGTGTGTATGTCAAAATGTTTCCGGGGTTATCTCTGGTTGTTGTCATGATGTGTCATTTTTTATTTGCTTTGGTACAGAGGATTGAACCCAGGGCCTTGTGCATGCAAGGCAAGCACTCTACCAACTGAGCTATATCCCCAGACCCATGATGGGTCATTTCTGATACTACTTCTCTTCAATTGATTTTCCAGAAGGAGCATCTTTCCTGCAGTTGCTGGGTATATTACTTACCTGATAATACACACAGATGATTGGTCCTGAAATTTTATCTAGCTCTGCAAAATTAGAGACTTTTTATCCAAATAAGACACAAGAGACTTCAACATTCCCACCTGCTGCCCTGCAGCTGGACAAGACTTTGCCATCTGGATGCCTCGCCTCCCAGGCTTTACCCAGAAATGGTTTTCCTGGGAAAAGTGGGGTTATGGCTATCTTTGGTGATGTTTCTGTTCCAGTTTCATGTGGTGGGAAATTGCTTTTTATTCCTTACCTTAGAGTTTTTGTAATCTTGACACATGAAAGGAAGGGTAACAAGCCAAAAAGGGCATGAGAACCCAGGTGTGCAGTCGTGGTTACAGCACAGCCAGACTTGTTTGGCTTCCAAGCACCGGGGAAGAACTCAGTTTTTCTGTCCCCTGACTCAAACTCAATGAATGAACATGCAGGTTTGCTCGGCATGATTTAGTGGGGCAGCCCGAGGTCAGAATTCAAGGTAAGACTAAGAAAGTTGGTTCAGAGAGATTTAACAGACATTGAAGGTCCAAGAATTCAAAGATGTGTATGAATAATGTCGCTTAGAAAAGTCATACAAAATGGGAAAGAGGGAACATGGAAGAGCTACAAAGCATTTATAAATAAGAAAGAATAAAAAAGAGACACGAATAGGAAATAAATTACTTGCACATTTCTGGTTCCATTGTCCTCATCCTCATCCTTAGGGTCCAATAAATTGTCTTCATCATGGACAAGAGCAGTGCTGATGATGATGTGGTCTTGAAAAAGAGAAAGGCAGAGATAAAGGGAAGGTGAGAACTCGAGTTACTGCTGCTCCTGGTGTTCTGTAGCACAAAGCCAAAGCTCTCCATTCTTCTCTTGTCTGCCCTCCTGTCTCCTGGCCTCCATCACTTTTCCTCTGCAATTAGGAATAGGTCTAGGATCCAAGCACTCTTTCCAGTTCAAATTCTCCCACTGTCCTCATGTAGGGATGCCTGTGTCCTCCTGTTCCTCCAACAGGCAGCCAACTCTCTCCCTGACTTTCTGGACATAGTCCTCGTGAATGCAAGCAAAATCTAGATTTTCCTCCTAGTCCCAGGGTTTGGGAATTAAATGAGAACTGGAGGTGAAAAACATGTTCAAGGATGAACTTCTCCCCACTCCTTTACAAGAGAACCCAGAGGCCTGTCTGAGGTAGTTTTCTTTAAGTCCCCCGTATTTGGGAGTGTCTTTAAACCAGAGTAGACAATAAACAGAAGAGAAAGTACTCCTATAAGCCAGAACATGCAGAGGGGAATTTGATTCCTTTCACACTGCTTAGCACAGGTGAGAACTTTGACTACAGGTTCACAAAGTGCCTCTAGGAAAGTGTATTCCCCTACATTCCTTCCATTGTGGGTCAAACCCAAAGCGCAGATATAAATTTTCTCATTAGTAATTCCTAAGAAATGTCCAACAATGAGAGCCAAGCTATTTGATGCTTATTGGAGGCAATATCAGGACAGAGTGGGTCTTATAGGAAGATTGTATATAACTGGCAAAGCAAAAAGTTATCTTCTTACAAAAAGGATACTCCAAGTCAGTGTATCTACTAACTCTTATTCCTATGTTATTAAATTATGAAAGCAAGACATTTTTTCAGTTGATTTCTATTTCATACCCATTTCTTATTTTCCACATAAGTAGGTGAACCCAATTCCTATCAGGAAACATTTCCTTTGGGGTCACACCAAAAGGACTGTTGCCTACCTGCAGGCTCTTCATCTTCACTGCTTGAGTCACATGCTTGGCTGTAAATTTCACCTTTAGAGACACAACATGATCAAAAAACCAATTAAGAGTGTCTCATGCTTCCTCCTACACCAATTAACTTCATGAAGGTTGCTAGGGTGGATGTTATTTGTTCTCCACAGGATAGAGTAATTGAGGCTGGTCCTCAATGTGGCTATAATGTGAGTTGTGAAACCTGTAAGAGGAGAAGTCTGGGTGAGGGTGACAAGGTCATTTGAGAGCATCAACCCCAGAGGCATGAATATAGTTTTCTCACACCTTTGTTAGAGCCTGTTTATATAAAAAGAGCAAATGAGACATCTGATCCTTGCTGGCTTCCTGTCTCCCCCTGTGATGTCTCCCTCCTGCACCTGCATCCAAGATGACACCACCAATCATGCAATGCAGCTAAGAGGACTTTCACTGAATCCAAGCAGATGACAGTGCCATGCTCTCAAACATTGAGTTGGTGCTGCTCCTGGTGGTCTGTAGCACAAAGTCAAAGCTCTCTCTTGTCTGCCAGAACTGTAAGCTAATCACACCTGTATAAATTATTCAGTCTGAAGTGTTTTCTTAATAACAATAAAAACATAGTAATACTAATTAATTAGTCTGGATCACCCTGGTCTCCATTCCTGCTTCTCAGACCCTGTCTGAGTTCTGTGGGGTCAGAGGCTTCCAACAAGATGCTGAAAAAATTGCAAACCTTCAAGTGAGAGAGTGGAGCTGAATGAGTCAAATTTCAACTTCTTACTTCCACTGGCATGTTATCACTCTCCTTGAAGCATATCAAGCTGACATCCAAAGTGTGATGTAAACAGTTTGAGGAATATAAATTCATGGAACAGACATTTTGCCAGAATCAGAGCAGCTGCCCACAAGGGAATGGGATGTTCTCTGTATTATGCATATAGGTCTACTTGGCACATGCAAGGTAGAACTGGGATGAGTCTCTGAATGTTTCCTTTTAAAATTTAAATAAAATTAAATATAGACAGCACATCCATGTAGTGATTATCATTTTTGGATGGCCACGACCTGGAGCTTAAAGATAAAGAAGACATGAACTTCCTTTCCCTGGGTTTCTTTGCAGTGGAGTGTGCTAGTTTGATCTCACCACTCATCTGTAAGTCGACGATGGAGGCTCTGAGGGAATCTCTGAGGGCCTGAGGACACTACATCAATGAAGTCAACATTCAGATCCAGTTCGTCCCCAGCAGCGTCTAGCACATCCTGCATAGAACTTATGAGAAATGTGGGGGCAGAACTTGAACACAATGCTATCTTCTTAACTTCCTTACCAATTCTGGCTGATTCAGCCCAACAGGCTAGACAAGTGAGATCTTAGCACAGAGTGGTATTCATCAAATGTTGATGGGGACCAAGATGAAGACACTCTGCCCAGGGATGAGCTCAGGGATGAGGAGGAATGAAGAGGACAGTGTTTGCACCCTCACAGTGACCAGTGTCAGTAACCATGTATGTACGAGTAGAAGAACATAGATAACATTGGAGATTGACAATGTGAAGACCTGTCAGAGACACTGCCAATGTGATATCATCCAGGCCAAGCAGGAGAGAAGCAAGGACCTAAACTGTGGGATCAGACACCACTACCATGCTGAGCTCATCCTTTGTTGGAGCACTTACCCCTACTCTGCAGCTGTGTTGACCAGGTCCCATGAAAGTCCCTCCAATTTAAACATGTTTTTCATAAAGCAGTGTCTACAAAAGGATCCGTTGTAAGGTAGTTTTCAGAATTAGTTGTAACATGCAGAGTCCATACGCAGTTTCAGAACACTCAGGTCTGGGCATCTCTTCTGTCTCAGTCTCTCACCATGAGTTAGTGCAGCTTGTTGGTGAACCTGAAACTCAGTGCTAATGATGGCCCTGACCAGAACTTTTTGCATAGAATGGGGTTTGGAAGATACATTCTGATACCTCTCACAGAAAATGTATGTGAATTAGAAAAACTGTCATGAGTGAAATGTAATCACATGCCATGACTAAATTCAGATGCCTACTGACAGGTGAGTTTGTGGTTAAATAAGGGTGCTGCAGGTGCATTGACAGGAGAGACACAGCACTTTGTCCTTATTGATTTCTGTAAAAATTTTCAGGGTTTTGAAGAGGTAGAACCTTTGCTGGTTCTCCCTTAACTGTGGCCTGATCCTCTTTACTGAGCAGATGGGTGATGGGTGTCTCAATTTCACTTTTAACTAGAGCAGCTGAGTCTTATGAGATCTCGTTGGCTGAAAGTTGAGGAGACTATAGGGCCTATTCTTAGTAATTTGTCTCCTACAAAAAGCCCAGAGTTGAGATCAGGGTCAGGTTTAGTCTTGAGTTATGGGGTTGGGGCTAATCCCAGGTACAGAGCCTCAGTGGTTACCTGTGAAAACTGGAGAATGAGAGGCATTTAGGTAATTGTGGAAACTCCTAAAGCTCTGAGTCCTGAGCCCACAGCTGGACAGGGCTCCTTGTCTCCTGGAATACACCTAGAAAGGATGGACTCTGGGGTCAGTGGCCTGTACTGAGGTAGGTGATCCTGTACATGGTTCTAATGTAGCCATCCAATACCTACAACTGATGCACAATCAAACTGCAGAGGGCATAACCACATTGTGGACATGGCAGTAGTGTGAGGAACCACTTACTGCATGAGGAATAATGAGCAACTTAATTGTAAGCCAGATTTTTTAACTTCAAATATTGTCATATTATGAATTTGGTGTTTATTTCTTGTGAAATTTACTCTGTATAAGCATTACAATGAATAAATAAATGAATATTTATTTCTCCTTGTCTAAATTATTTTCTGAATCTTTAGTTTTCAGTCAGTTGTTGAATTACTATGAGTAATGAGGACAAATCAGGTGATATCAATTGAGTAACAAAGGACTTTTATCCACATAGAAGATTCTGGCAGGTGCAGTGAGGTGTGTAAAGAAGGAGACATTCAAAATGAACTCAGAGGTTCTCCTCTGAAATTGATTTGTTCTGGGGACCTGCTATAAGGTCTTGCAAGGCAGATCTGGGGCATATTAGATGATTTCCAAGAGGCTGAGGCCATGCTGCTGACACCTATGAGACTATGGAAGGGACTGACAATCTCCAGGGCTGTTTTCTTGGTGCCCCCATGGTTGGTCTGCAGCTGGGAAGGAAGAAAAGCTTCTTGCCATGACTCTCGGCCTGGCATGGAGCATTGGGAGGAGCCTGCCTGTGCAGAGGTGAGGCCTCAGTGAAGGGGGCAGTGGGAGGGGAGACCATGAAGGTGAGGGAGATAGTGAGGGTAGTGGTAGAGAAGGGGCCCTGCAACAGAAGGAAGGAGCCTGGGGATTTTGCTGGGAAGGAACTGATGCAGCAATGACCAGACTCCAATCCTCCTGTGATTTGCTCTAACCCAGACCAAACTCTGGAGGGCTGATTCACTCAATCCTGATCCCAAACAAGCATCCACTTGGAATGACCTTCACAAGGTCACTTATGTCCAAGGCAGGATGAATACCGCAAGTTGGGTCCGCTGACTCAGGAGGTCTCAACATTACAGCTATAGAGGTTTGCATTTTGTGTGTTTCCCTCTGGCTACTGAAATGGAAAAGAACCAAAGTAATGCCATTTTGTTATGATCCGACTCTATTGTATGCTTGCTTGTAATGTTTTTCCTTCAGTCTCCTGAAGCTGTATCTATGTTGACAGTACAGTATGACCTTCCCACTTCCCTCACTATGGCCCTGATATATATCAAAAGTGACTCAGAAATGTCTAATCGAAACTATTCTCTCATGTAATCAATATATCTGTCTCACAAGGTCTTTTCTGACCTAAATGTGCCTCAATTGTTCTTGTCATTTGCCTTTATAAACCCCTACACTCCCATGCTTGGGGAGGTCATTTTGGGCATTGTATGAGACACTCAACTGGCTGGCTAAAAAAGACTTTCAAATTTGGACTTTTCAGTGGTAATCGGTTTGTTTTTAAATTGTGCCCCTCAACAAAACCTCACATGTTCCTCCCTCTTTGTCATTCTGCAGTGATTGTGTGTTGTGGATATGCACCATATCTATCAGCTTAATTATTGGACCAAGAACCCTTGTGCCTACAAGGATGAGGGAGCAAAAAATAACTCTTTGCTTCAGGACATTCCTGTAAAGCAATTGTACACAAACAGTTGTCTACTCTGAGTTCATACTTTTCACCTGGGCACACTGCTCAGTTATCAAAGGTTTACTAATTAAGACTCAATAATCACCTCACAATGTCCTTTGACCCTTTACTATTGTGGCCCAGATGTGACTGAATTTTAGTTAGTTCCAACTGAAACATACATGAATCCACTCAAGTGCAGAACCCAGACATTACTGATATCTTCCAATGACATCCCTCTTCTAAGACACCAGGATAACCCTGTCTGAGGGTTTTTCTTTCTTAGTTTTTAGGATCTTGATTGACAGGGGTGCTATGACAGTTGTAAGAAGCTGACAGTTCACATCATTTACTGTCCTTCTTGGGTCAAAATAGAATCAGCTGAGCCTAGAGAGATTCAGGAACATGGCCCCATCTCTCAGGAATGTGAGGAAAGGGGCAGAACTGGAAACATCCATCTGCATGACAGGCTCTTTCCTCTCACTGTGACCAGGGCAGGGAGAGGTCATGGAATCCAGGTTGGTGGCAGGTTTTTGTCTCACTTCCCTATCTGCTGTGTCATTGTAAGGAAGTGTCATCCCACTCCTGACAGTAATAATCAACCTTGTCCACAACCTGGGCACCACTGATGGTCAATGTGGTTATGTTTCCTGAGGGAGCCAGAGAATCAGTCAGGGATCCCTCAGAGCCTGCAGCTATCATTGTAAATGACCATTACAGGGGCCTTGTCTGACTTTGGCTGGTACCAGTGCAAAAGATAGCTGCCAATGCTGTTGCCCCCACAGATGATGCTAGCTATCTGCCATGGTTGCAAGTGACATTGAGGATGCCTGAGTCAATTCATAGGTTGCCACAAAGTCTGAAAGAAGAAAAAAGTAGTTGTATTCATGAACATGTAGGGAACATAAAGGGAAATCTCTTTATTCGAATTGAATGAACTTCATGGATTTTCTCTGTCCACAGAGCACTACTCCCATCCATCTCAGCACCAGGGGGCTTAGCTGGAGGATTGAAGCTTTGGACACAGCACAAAACTACCCCTGTTTCCTGGCAGCTGCAGCACCTCAGACTCACACAGCCCCCATCCTGCAGTAGGTTCTTGAGGATCCTGCCAACCACAGGCAGAACCCTGTTGAACTGATTGATACTCAGGGCCAGTTTGGTTCAAGAGCCCTGGGCTGAGTGGGTGGGTGAGAACCCTGGAGAAGCACTGGTGCAGTGAAGGAGTAGGCCAAGGAGGTGGGGCATCCAGGCCATGGTTACATTGTCCCCAAGGCTGCTTCCTGAGACCTACCTTGGACTGGCTTCCTCCCAGGGATCTCTTATCCTCTTGCTGGGATCCTTGTGCTTTATGTAAACCAGACTGCATTTTGGGCTGCTGCTGGAGGAGCTTTACTTTGGCCAGAGCAGGGCTCAGCCCTGGGGACACAGACAGGGGTGGAGTAGATCTCTAACCCCACACTCAACCTAAGGGATGCTCCTTTACCAGCTGGCCTCAGCCTGGCTGACATCTCCACCTCTCCTGCCTTGGCTATGCAGAGCTAAGAGGTTAGGACCTCTGCATTTTACATGCAGCCTGATCTTGCCCCTGAGGTTATCCATCTTCTGTTCAGCAGGTGACATTAAAGGCACAGTACTAATTCTGTGATTATTCTGAAATGAAGTCCAGCATCTTCCTGTGATTAATCTTGGCTCAAGAAGAAAGAGATTATTTTTAGTCTGGCATTGTAGATGTGTCCTGTTCATAATTATTTCTTGCAGAGTCTAGATGTTAAGGAATCATATCTGTAATTTAGAGGTTCTTTACAGAACCCAGTACAGTGACTCTCCTGACCCTGGTCACCCTGTGACAGCAAGAGACTTAATTGGGTACAAGGGCCTATCCAAGATCATACACATCCTCAGTTGAAAACCAGAATAAAATTTCTATCTTGCCATGGAATGTTTAAAGATGCATGAAATGTTATGGTTTTTATTTGACTGTGAACTCTTGTAGCAGTTCCTAAGTTCTCTCTCAGTAACCCAGTGTACACCAAGAGCCAGGATGACATCAGGTGGTGATAGAAATGTGCATCTAGAACAGTCTGAACAGGGACTGAAAACTCCAGAAATTCCTCATGTAAATCTTCAGTTGTTGGGGGAAATGTATCGAGTGAGAAACAACTTATGTCATCCATAAGGTGCAGATTTGTAATCCCAGCTACCAGGGAGGCTGAACGATGGGAATCCCAAATTCAAGGCCAGGCTAATCAACTTCACCAGACCCTGTCTCAAGAACAAAACAGAAAAACACACACATACAAACAAGGAAAAATAAAACAAAGGGCTGCTAATGTTGCTCTCTGGAAGAGCCCCATTGATACAATAAACACTACTAGAAAAGAAAAACTATCAAACAAACATCATTAAGCCAATACAAGATTAATTAAGCTAATACAAGATTTTTGAATTCTCAGAAAAATTGATAACTGCTCCCAAGACAGGAACAGGTACAGACCAGGTAGAGCAGATGGTGTGGAAGCTTCCTCAGAATGAAAAGCAGCAGTTTCTGGCTGGACAGGCAGCACTCAGAGTAAAGTGGAGGGAAGTAGTACTCTGGTGATAACAGGGAGTATGGTTGTTTATGAAGAGCTACAGAGTTTTAAGACAAATGGGTAGATTGGGAGAAAAAAAGAGCTTGGATATACACCAGAGAAAGGCACACCTCCAGGTCAGATCTGACAGACATGGAGCCAGCAGAATTGTGTATGTCAGGGACAATGGTGCTATAGGAAAAGGACACTTTTACCTCCATATCTCAGTCACTAACCCTCCTGATGTTAGAATCACTCAGAAACCCTGCCTAACACATCCTCAGGGGGCTTTGCCAGTTGTGTCTCTGCTGATCCTGATGATTGCTCCACACTGGCTGCTGGAGGATCAAGGGCATCCCTGAGCCAGGTGTGAACTCAGAAGCTTCTGAACAGATCTGAGACCCTGATCTATGGAGTGCTGGTCTCAGGAAAAGAATTTCTCTTCTTCATCTTGCCCCTGCCTGCCTCAAGACCAAGAAGGGTCTCAGATGAATCATGGAAACATAAATACACTCATTTGGAAGAGGGATTAGCAGAATTGACTGAGGAATCCAGGCACCTGTCTCTGGGGTTCTGAGTGGTCATGATGATGCTACAGACACTTGGCAAAGGGAGGCACAGGACTCAGAAACTGGCTTCTACTGGTGGCAGTGATGGGTGCAAGGTGACTGCGGGGTGGTATTTGCTGCTACACTATAGAATCAAACAGGAGAACACCCACCTAACAAAGATTTATTCTTTGCAGCTCCAGCCTGGTCCTCATTCCATCCTGGGAAAGCAGCAGGAACAAGACACAGTCTCTATTCCCAGGACTTTCTCATCTTGCCGTGAGTGTTGTGCATTAAACAGACTGAGATTATTTTTCTCTGCAGTCTCCACCATCTTCTACCAGTGCATCATCCTCTCTTTTTATTTAAATCCACAGACTTTCCCCCATTTTCTCCCATTAAGTTTGACCATGTGGCCCACAGTTGATCCATGGCATATTATGGTTTAAATATATGGTGTCCCCCAAAAGCTCATGTGTGAGAAAATGCATAACAGTTTAGAGGTGAAATGATTGAGTTATGAGAGCCTTAACCATCAGTGAGTTTATCTCCTGATAGGGATTCACTGAGTGGTAACTGTAGACAGATGTGGTTGTGGGAGGTTGGTCCCTAGGGGCATGCCTTTTGGGTACACATACTGTCTATGTTGAACAGAGTTCTCTCTCTGCTTCCTGCTAATATCTCTTTTTTGTTGTTGTTGTTCTAATTAGTTATAAAAGCAGGATGCATTTAAGTTAATCTTAGATGAATGGAACACAACATTTCATTTCTCTGGTTGTATGAAAAAGAAAAATTACTTCCCTGCTCCCTTCCAATTGCTGAAACCCTCCCACTGGGATCTCTGAAATTCATAGTTTGTTTAATATCTAAACAAATCAAATCGTTAATAGTACTCACAAAATACAGTTATTATAGAAACCTGCATTGAGGTCTTTAAGAAAAAGTGTGAATTATATTTTACTTCAAAACATAAATTAATCTGCTTAAAGAATCAGTAGCAGTCAAAATCAAGGTGAATTTTAAACAACTTCAGAATAAAATAGTGATAAGTACTTTATATTACTTTATATCTTAAAAATGATTACAACTCATAAAAACAGTCTGAGGCAACTATTTTTCTTTTCTTCTTTAATAGACATCTTCAACATTATACGCAACATTCTATTTTTTTTTCTTTTTATTTAATGGTAGCACTAGGATTTGTTAGGATGTGCCTCAATACAGGCGCTGGGGCTTGCCCATGGAGATTTTGATATATAAAGCCCAGACATTCTGCCAATTCTTCTTCAGCAGTGACACCAGGAAGTTGACATCCAAGTGGATGTTATACACAAGTTCACCATCTGTCATCTTCACATGACCAACAGCAGAGGCAACATTCTTAAAACATTAAGTTTCACAAACTCTCAGTCACTCAAAACTGTGGTCCCATTTTCTTTGATGTGATTTATTCACCTAAGAGAAAAAAGAAAATCCCAGTAGACAATACATTTTCACCAAATTACAAGTAGTACAAAAATTTTAAGACTATAGAATTACACATGATACCTAATGCATCATAAAAATAGAAGACAGTAATTTCTTCAGCAAAAAAAAAAAAAGCATGCTGGTATCCTGTTAATGCATCACTTTTTAATGTGTACTGTCATTCATAAATTATTTACAACTTTTACTTGTGTGAAGAGAATTTGGATATAAATGGAAGAGTGGAATAGCTGGGTCAAATGGTAGTTCCATTCCAAGTTATCTGAGGAATCTCCATACTACTTTCCATAATAGTTGTACCAATTTGCATTCCCACTGGCAATGCATGAGTGTACCTTTTACCCCACATCCTCACCAGTGTTTATTGTTGCTTGTATTCTTGATAATTTCATTCTGATTGGAGTGAGTAAAAATCTTAGTTTTGATTTGTATTTCTCTAATTGCTAGAAATGTTGAACATTTTTTATATATTTGTTGATCCATTGTATACCTTCTTCTGCTAAGTGTCTTTTCAGTTCCTTAGCCCATTTATTGATTGTTTTTTTGTTGTTTGTTATTTATTACTTGTTTTTTTGGTGTTAAGTGCTTTGAGTTCTTTATATATCCTAGGGATTAATGCTTAATCTGAGGTATATGTGGTAAAGATTTTCTCTCAATCTGTAGGCTCTCTCTTCATAAACTCATTTTTATGTAGAAATGGATATTGCATTTTTTCTTCAATATACTCAATTTTCAAGTTCACATGTAATGTTAGGTCATTTATTTGTTGTTTTTTATTCTGTTAATAAATGAACTCAATGCAATGTACTTTCCTCTTAGTACAGCCTTTATATTGTCCCAGAGATTTTGGCATGTTGTATTAGTATTCTCATTTATCTTTAAGTATTTTTTTTGTTTTATCCTTGATTTCTTCTACTATCCATTTGTCATTCAATATTGTACTATTTAGTCTCCATGTATTAGAGTTGCTTCTATTTTTAATGTTATCATGGATATCTAATTTCATTCCATCCTGATAGAATACAGGGTATTATCTCCACTTTTTGTATTTACTATGAGTTGCTTTGTGGCATAAGTATGATCTAGTTTAGAGAACAATCCTTGTGCTGCCCAGAAAAATGTGTATTTTTTAATTGATGGATGAAATATTCTATATATGTCTGTTAAGACTAAATTATTGATTGTATTATTCCTCAGGTTCTCAAGTTCCCATCTCTTGTCCTTGTTCAGTCTTAGGTCTCCACTCAGCCTTTCATGCTGGAAAGAACTATCAGAACAACTAATGTGCTCTGTGACTATTCATTTGTGTCTTTCAGATCTTCTTCACTGTCACCAGAATACCTAAAAGAAAGATTTGCAGGAGAACAGGTTTATTTTGGCTCACAGTTTTGCAGGTGTACATGACATGCTGATTCCTTCACAAAAGTATCATTGTAGAAGCACATGGTGGAAGAGGTAGAAGAATAAAACTAGAGCCCAATCTCCCACCCTGAATAAAACTTAATTCAAAACAGATCAAAGACCTCAGAATAGACCAGAAGATATGCAAATCCCAGAGGAAGCCATAGTTTAGCACTCCAGTTTTTTGGTTTAGGCAATTACTTTCTCAATAGGCCCCCTAAAGTAATGCCAAGAGTAATAAATAGAAGAACATCAAATTGAAAAACTTGTGCATACCAGAGAAAACAATCTGTAATGTGGAAGGGAACCCCCAAAATAGGAGAAAATATTTGCTAGCTACTCTTCTGACAGAGGAATAAGATCTAGAATATATAAAAATTCAATATACTTTACACCAAAAAAACAGATAACTCAATTAATAAGTGGGCAAATGAATTAAACAGACACTTCTCAAAAGAAGAAACAAAAATGGTCAATTGTTATGGTTTAGATATTAGGTATCCCCCAAAAGTTCATGTGTGAAACAATGTAAGAAAATTCAAAGGAGAAATGATTGGGTTGAAAGAGTCTTAACACAATCAGTGATTTAATCCCCTGATAGGTAATAACTGAAGTGGTAGGGTGTGATTGAAGGAGGTGGGAATTTGACTTGGCTTTGGGGTAAACAGATAAACCAGAAGCAAAAATCTACAGGAAGAGTGAGAGAGGAACCAACAGAGATTGTTGTTATGTGGGGAAAATGTAGAAAGTGAATCTAGGAAGGCAGACGCGTAAGACTAAGAATATATATAAAGAGAAGAAAAAAGTAAAAAAATATACAGAATATACAGCAGGACTGCAAAAGATCATGCAAATATTACCATTTTCAACAAACCTAGTAACCAAAAAAAAAAAAAAAAAACCTGCTCCAAATATGGTGGAGAGAGAAGTTGGAGAAGAAAAAAAATTAAAATAAAATAAATTGCCCTGGAATATTGAACAACTCTCTGCCAGTATCCGAAAGCTTCTCAGCCCTGTCTCTGACTTCCCACAAGACTTCCTGGTCCAGACAGGCCTGGCAGACCCAATCACTATCTCACCTATCTGGGCCTCTGATGTCCTGGGTTTGGCCAGGTCACAATCTCAAGATCTCAATGACACTGGAGTCTTCCTGGCAGGACCTCTGGGCAGTGGTGGAAGTGGAAGTAGCAGGAGTCAGTGGCAGCAGGAAGGGGGTCAGCAGCAGAGCGCAGATATCGGTGGCTTTGGCAGCAGGTGGGGGGAGTGAGGGAACAGTGGCAGCAGCCACTACTGTGGCTGCAGCTGCAGCAGCTCCCAGAGAGGATACCACAAAGGGACCTCAAGTGAGTGACAGTAGCTTTAGGGCAGCGGTGTCAGTGGTAGTAACAGCAGCTGAAGCAGTGTAGATGGCAGACGGTGTCCAAGGCAGCGAGGAGGGCAGCTGACCCCCAGGCCCACAAAAGCATCTGTTATGGTGTCAACTGCACCAGCTGCGCCTGGAGGAAAGACCTCTGGGCACCTGCGGCAGTGGCATCAGGGGCAGCTGTGCCTCAAGAAAAAACATGTGGGTGATGGCAGCAGTGCCTGCCTGGGGCAGAAGCACCTGGCAAAAGACCTCTGGGCGTCGGTGATGCCATGAGCAGCAGCTGCACCCAGAGAATCCAACCTGGGCGACTGCTGCAGTGGGCTCTGGGGAAGTTGCCTGGCTGCCCTTCCCCCACCCCGACTCTGTCTTGGCCTTGTTCTTATACTGTCCTCACCATACAGAGTGCAGAGTTGAGGGTCACTGAACTTTATACATAGTCTGACATTCTGCCCATGTGGTGATCCTGGTCCTGACCAGCAGGTAGCCTAATAGACACAGTGTTGTAATTATACTGGAATGAATCTCTGTAATTCATCCTGCCTCAGAGGAAGGTGATTCTGTGATCTGAGCCTTCAAGGGTGTCCTGTCAATAAATGTTTTTCAGTACAGTCCAGATATTAAGTGAGTTCTGGTTGCATTTTAGATGTTCTTTCATAGAACTCACCTCTCCTAATAAGGCTACATGTGTAGAAAGAGACATAGACAAGTGCAGGATCCTATCCAAGGTAGCCCAACTCCAGTAGGATAAAATCCCTACCTTGATAAATACACCTGGAGTGTTTAAAGAAACTTGAAATGCTATTTCTGTTCTTAACTGTGAATTCTTGGGGCACATCCTATGTTCTGCCTCAGAATTCCCAGTGTGCTCCCAGGGTCAGATAGGGGTCACATTGGAATAGAAATGGTTGTATAAAGTTCAAATAATCTGAAAACTCCAGGAAGTCCTCATTAAGAATTAATTATGATTAAGTATTCTTCATTTGCTCAGGAAAATCTAACAAGTAATGAATATTAAGCCAGGTACAGTGGTTCATGTCTGTGATCCCAGGCACACAGGAAGTTGAGGCAGGTGGATAACAAATTCAAAGTCATCCTGGATAACTTAATGCTACCTTGTGTCAAAATTCAGGAAAAAAAGAAAGGGAGCTATAGTTGTAGCTTCAAGGTGGAATCCCTTGGGTTCAATGAATAGTGCTGCAAAACAAACAATTAAGTTAACACAAGTTTAATAAGCATTTGCTTATTATGCCTCACACTGAGAAGTCACAAAGACAAAATTGGGGAACTGTCCCTAGGAGAGAAACTCACATCAACGGGGGATAGTGGGAGGTGAGAGAGCTGCTGAAGGAGGAGAGGCAGCAATGTCTGGCATGATAGATCACAGAGTAGAGCAGAAGGAAGTGGGATGCTGGTGAGCACAGATGTTTATAGATGGTGACAGAATGTTAAGCCAAATGGATAGACTATGGGGAAGCAGAGATCCTGGATATGTATCAGATAAATAGGCAACTATTCCAGAGTCAGATCTGTGAGACAGGGAGGCAGAAGTGTCAAGAATAATACTATTGTAGGAATATATCTCCAAGATCCCTGAAGAGGAACAAAGAGTAAGATCTAGGAAGAACAAGACTGACAATAATCACTTTGACTATACCAGGAAAACCATGTGGGCTCAGCAAGGTATATGGTGAATACTCAGCCATTTTTCTGCTGCCCGTCTGTTCATTACGCTGCTTGTGGGAGTACTGCCACAATCAATCCCTGGGTGGCTCAAGGCCTGGGAGGGTGGCCAGATCTTCATCCTTTGGCTACTCAGAAACTATCAGCAGAAATACTCAAGGATTATTATAATCAAGGATTAATTAGGAGTAAGGAATTTCCTAATACAAATAGTCTACCTGATTTAAGTTCTCATAGTTGGGTAAGGAAGTTGTAGCTACTATAACCCAGTACTTTTTAGATCAGAGTATGATTTTCTTTCATGTGTTTTCACATTCCTATGAGATGTCAGTACTAACACAGGCATAGTGGAGCTAGAGGAAGTTTCTGTGTTTCCTTTTTAAAAATTGCCTGCTGACAATTTGTCCTTAGGTAAGTGTCCTGAAAGTTAATTCCTGAAACTGTTATCCAAGGCACAGTGTAGGGAAGTGCAGGCTATGTGGCAGCTTTGTTTAAATCCTAGAAAAGATAATTTCTGTGGAGTGACATCATGAGACTCACAGGAAGTGGTGACCAACACAACTGAGCATGCATAGGCTTGCTGTGACTCCCTCTATGTCATATTTGAATTGAGTATGTCCTTCCCTCTGGGTGATGTGTGAACTGTCCTACTGGTATCTGTGAGATCCCCTGCCCTGTCCCCAGGTCTCCATGGGGAAAGGATACTCTTCGTTCTGGAATTCCACAGATGGACTGAATCCAGGCATGTGTGATCATCCCTTCTCTAGGGTACTACCATCCTAGGCTCATAAAATCCCCCCTCTTCTCTGGACATCAATTCTCAGGGAAAGGAAGAGAAGGTGCCACATCAATGTTTTGCGGGTTTGTTGAAGAGATGGGAAGAAAGACTGTCTCTTTCTCAAGCACACCTCCCAGATGTCCCAAAGGAGGTTCCTACAAACCTAAAACACTCTGAATCTGTTCTCACTGCAGCGCACATAGAAAGGAACCCAATCAGAATTCCCTTTTATCTCATGATCTTTCCAAATATTTGATCTGCCATCCCCACCTGCTTCTGCTTCTGCCACTGTCCCCTCCTTGCTTCTTAAGCTGCAATCGTGGTAGGAGATGGGAGTTATTTGACCATCCACAAATGATCCTCTATTATCAGGGAGAGCTGAGTAGCAACAGCAGTATCCAGAAGGCAGTAGTTTTTCTGAACAGCTTCCTTTGGTTAGCTTTCAAATCCTAGAATACTGTTACTTAAAATACAGGACTTTTGATAAGTGAGATCACTGGTTTTTGTGATGAGAAATAGCTGCCAATAGGAGGACTCTGCACCATGCCCACCATCCCAGCATGTAGCAAACAGGTTGCCATTTTCTGGAAAGTGCTCCAGTGTTTCCCTGTTCATCTCTTCAACTCTGGCGTATTTCCTCTGCTACATCTCTGGGTTTCCCTGTGTAGCTGGAAATCAATGTGCCCCTTGTCCTGCTCATCTCCCTGTTAATGGAACCTCATCCAGGCATAAGGCCCATGTGTGACATTAGCCATCTTAGAAGACACACAGACCAATCTTCATGGCAACTGCCAGAGTTGGGCTCTCACTTCTGGGTGGGGAGCCATGTGTTGGGAGGATGTCTAATTTTCTCATTGGAGGAACATGGAACCTCTTGTGGAGTCAGGGATTGATGGGGAATCAGTTGTCTAGTTGCCAGCCGTGGCCTTTCTAAACCCATATATCTGAGAAAAACCAAGATTTGGCATAAGGGAGATGTCTGAATGTGTCGATTGGGTAGAGCAGTAAAATGTCATTGTCATTCAAAACACCTACACATGGATAAACATTAAATTAATGTTATGTAGAAAGGAAACAAAAGAACAAAAATGGAAATAGAATTTTTTAATTGAAAGGCTTGTACTACTGCTCTTCATTCTTTCATTCCCTAGACAGTTCCTTCTCCTAGGCCTGCCACTTATCAAGACGGTTCCCCCAGGGCTGCCATTCTCAAAATTTTGATCAATCTGCCAATCATCACTCACAATTTTAAAGTCACTGAAAATCGACACACTTTTGAAAATTGCCTGGTTCACTGTTATTTTGCCCACAAATACACCCATTTTTAGGATATTTTCAGTGAAGGGAGATACACAAACTATAATAGAGGGTTCTTTCCCAGGAACCTATAATGTAGGGCACTTTTTGGTGTTATCTCCTGTTCAGATATTGGAGACCACATTAGCCTAATGATCCTGAGCATTTTCCTACAACCATAAATGTCTTGTGATCACTAGACTGATGTCATCCTCACATCCCTTCCCATTCCTCTCATGAAGCTTGCTTTAAAAGAAGAGTTGGAGAGCCCTCAAAGCATCTCTTGCTCTCCAGATGGCCCATAAGAGGTCCCTCTCTTTCAGAACTCTGCATATGTACATGAGTATGTGTGTACATTCATTCACACGCACTCCACACACATACACACCCACACACACAAACACACAGAATGTCCTGGAAAAAAAATTGGAGAACAATGTGTGTTGACTAATTATATGTATTAGGACATGGTTCCCATATATGGTGAAATAGTGTTCTAGAATATGAAACAGCTGGAGAGACCAAGCTATGCTCCCTGTTGTCCGGCGCACAACCCTCCTGACAAGCACACTCTTTCCTTCTAGACATGGCTCTGTACTCACCCCTGGGGTCAAGTCCCATGTCCTGCCTCTTGAGGACCAAGTGTTTTCTTCTGGATTCTGGAAAAATTAAAATTATTGTAATCTGTTCAAGAGAGGGAGAAAAGACTGTGCAACTCAGGTCAAAATTTGACAGACTACCCTTTTCTTTACAGACAAAAACCCTTAACTGAATGTCTGGATAATAAATATTTTTTTGAAAAAAATGTGCTCAGCATACCACTGATTGTGACAGATTCTATTCCTGAGACTTCTGTTGATGATATTTTCTTAAAAGATGTATAGCCTATAGATAATCCCCACTATGGTATCGACCTGACAAACAAGCATGTGTAGTTTCGTATATGGAGAGACCACATAACCAATCCAAATTCTTCCAAAACACTTTAGTTAATGCATGGACTAATCAAAGGTTGTTCAAAGCAATTTCCAACACCTGTTGATCCCCATTTTCTCTTTAGAAATACAGTCTACCTTTACCTTGATGGAACACTTATTTGGTTTCTAAATGAAACTGTCTCCTGATTTGCAAACCTATTCTGCTCCTGTATATAATCTATCTTTGCTTTGAGGTTAACCTTATTTATCATCTTATTTATCATTTCATGGTTTGCAATTCTCAGTTTTGACAGGATCCTGCTGCACTTGGTGGTGACCAGACACTAGCAGACTCACAGTAGTCAACCTTGGACATACAAAATCATGAGTAACACTGAGTGCTTAGGAGAATGGGAAAGACCTCCCCTTAGAATCTTTGTTTGGAGGAAAATAGTGAGAGGGTCCTCAGATTGCTTTGAGACATTCAGCTATATGGAGGAAAACTAGGGCTAGGAGGTAATTGTGAAGCCAGCCAAGGTGGGCCTGGACTAGGCAGGAGTCCCTTTTATCCTGTCTTTTTACAGCTAGAGAAGGGAGGAGCAGTGGATGCAGATTTGTTGTTCTCTTCCCCAGCTTGTTTTTTCTGCACTCTTGTCTGAGCTCTGAGCCTAATGGCTCTGTGCTGGTAATATCCTAAGTTCAGAAGAAGGGCCTCACATTACTAGGCACGGTGGCACACACCTCAATCACAGCAGCTCTGGAAGCCGAGGCAGTAGTAATGAAGTTCAAAGCAAGCCTCAGCAAATTTACAAGGCCCTCAGCAACTCTGTGACACCCTGTCGAAGTAAAATATTTAAAAAGCCTGGGGATATTTCTCAGAGGTTAAGTGCCACTGGGATTCAGTCCCTGGTACGAATAAAAGAAAAAAAAAGGCTATATAGATGTCATGGGTGGATGCCATTTACACTGGAGCATTTTTTAAAAAGTTCCCAGTCCAAGTGTCACAGTGCACACTGCTGTGCTGTGTACAGGATAAATGGAGCCAGAAGTATATCACTAGTTCATGCAGAATTACCAATTCTGAACCCTTATTGTATTGTAGCTTCTTTGGCAAATGATTGAAAAAAAACAGCACTTCAGGTAGACATTTGTAATAACCCAACAGTAGATTTAGGCTTGGGCACAATATGTCCTCATGTATTCTGTTGAAGGAACAGAGATGAAGATACCTTGCCTAATTCCTTTAAGGAGAGAAAGTTGATCAAGAGTCCTTCCAGTAGGCTCACCTCAAACCTGTACTTTCAACACCTCCTTGCCCTGCCTCCCCACCCATGTCCTCCTCCCTCCATAATCCCATCCGCCTGAACCCTCTTGTAGAAGTCTCTCTTCCTTTATCAAGGGCCATTTTCTCCCTCAGTTCTGTGAACAGGAAAGGGAATAGTTCCTCTACTCCTTCCATGGTGTTACAAATAAGCACTCTGGAACTGTGAAGAGAGACTGGAGTCCTGAATTTGAAAGCATAATGAGAGGTCACAGGATTGTGGATAAGAGCAGACACTCTAAGGCTTAAAGACCTGGAATGTGCTGGACATGTCCCTTTCAGGCTCTGAAATCAGGCAAGTTCCTCCTGTTCTCTGAGTCTCAGCTGTCCCATCTGTGATAAGAATAATGCTTGGATCAGAGGGGGTTGTGTTTAAATGACTTAATTCACGGGAAATGCTGAATACATGTGCACACTCGGATGCACATGGGTGCAGTGATGACCATAGTCTGTGTACTGGTCAAAGGAAGGTCCACCCCAACAGTCAACTGTTCAACTTAGAAGGTTTTATGTGGCAGGTACCTGCCCCTGGTCCTCAGTGACACACCAAAAGGATGTATCACCACCAAAATGAAACCTATAGGTTTGTCCTATCACTACTCTGTGATGAGTGTCAAATTTTCTCAAGCTGCCTCTCTTTGTTAGTGCTGTCTGAGAGAACCTAGTGCTGAGAAAATGTCCTTAGCTCTTCAAGAACTAGAAACTTGATCAACAAGGTTTTAGGGAATATTTGTGTCTTTCATCTGCTGAAAGACACAATGGACTAATGAGTGGACTAATGGACTAATGAATGGACAGTCATATCTTATGGTAACCCAGTGACCATGACTGCCAGACGTAAGAATCCCTCTGATTGTATTTCCACTCTGGCCATGACGCCAATTCTCACACTTTGGACTAGAAAACTGCAGGACGATGTGGTCCGTCCAGCCATAAATCCTCCCCTGATCCCCACAACCCCTGCAGAGACTGGCAAGAGAGCTATGAAGGGAGGGCAGCCTTTCCTCAGGACTGGGTGAGCTATGGCAGACTTGCTCATGGTTTGTCTCCAGGCCTTCTGGTACTGGAAGAAAGTGACACCAACATGGAAGGAGTTGGAAGGAGTTTGTGTCTCACTTCCCATCATTTTGTGTCAATGTGAGATGAGTACCTCTGCTTTCCCATGACGAATAGTAACAGCCTCATATTCAGTTTGTGCTGTGTTAGGTTGGAACCAAAATATCTCTCAGGGATATCTGAAGGCTGCTCACTTTGTTTATCATTTGAGCAGAGGTCTGACCTGGCATAAGGTGGTTCCAGTGAGTGTATTCTTTTGTCAGCACATCACCAGAACTGGGGATTGTGACTGTCTGTCCGAGAGACACTGAAACTGAGAATATCAAACTTCAGCTCTTAAGAGGACACAGATCCTGCAATATAGAAGAGGAGAGATGCCCTGAGGATGAAGGACCCATTCTGAGCAGGACCATTTAGACTACTTCTCCTCTTGGGTCTCTTTCTCGGTTGATCATAGTGTTTGAAGCAGACCCAGCTCAGGATAACTTGAGGGCTGAGCCTAGGGACAGGACAGAAGCAGGTATTAATACAGAGAGTGAAAAGGTGACCGAGAGAAGGGTCAAGGTCGTGAAGGAGATGTCCCAGAATTCTGTGTTTGAAGATCTATAGCACAATTAGTCTTACCAAGGTCTCTAAGTAAGTGGTTATTATGAACATTTTTTCTTCATTTAGAGTTACTGGTTAACATTCTAACCGGATATGAGATAGTACAGGAGAATAAAGAAAAGGGATAGAGTCCCAGCTTCCTCCAGCTGCTCTAGGTAGAAAATCAGCACTAGAACCAAAGACCCCTCATCATAGTCACCTTCTGGAGATCTACCTGTAACCATCTTCCTGTTTCCTTTCAGTTATGGGGTGTGATGGCCCAGGTCAGCAGGGCTATTGACCTTTCAGGATCCTGCAATACAGAAGAGGAGAGATGCCCTGAGGATGAAGGACGCACTATGAGCAGGACAATTTAGACTGCTGAAATGGACTACGGAGTGGACAGTCACATCTTATGGTAACCCAGTGACCATGACTGGTATAAGCTGAAACCTGCTGAGAGGCCATTGAGGATACCTGAAAGCAGAAGGTGGACCACTTTCATCCTTCTCTTTCCTTCTCCTCTCTGAGACTTCAGGTGAAATTTGGACTCACCCTAGTCATTTCATTAGAATGAAGCACTATGTTATTAGAAGTGTTGCTAAGTCATTTCATACATGACATTTTGTTTGTCAAAATAATCATCTGAGTGTTTGGACTTATCACAAATTGCAGTCCCTTTCCACAATAGACTAGAAAATGGCATCAGGGATTAATTCTTATTTTTTATTTGAAAAATGATGTACATAATCTTGCTACTCCTTCCAGAAGCCAGAACTCCATGAGAAAAAAAACCTTGAAACCTGCAGTGTCTTTGAAGCTTGTTTGGGTACTGGTTGTACATGGATGATCTCTGGAGAGTGGGTGGATAAAGATCCCTCCAGCAAAGAGGATCTTTTACATAACCAAGTTCGGGCCCATGGTCACTTAGGGCCCTGAGGGCAAGTGAGATTCCAGAGCACTCTGCAGAGTCCCCTCAAGGAGGCTGTGCATGCTCCAACCAGGGAAGGGTCCAAGTGTCCTACCCCAACCTGTTACTGAATATGATCAAAAAGTCTTAAGGGATGTTGTGCCTGGACATGGGAGCAGAGGCCAGGGATGAGTAGGAAGGCATCTCTGCAAGTTCCCAGGATGGAGGGGTAATACCTGGGAGAACTTATGGACAGTGATCAACAGTACCCTAAGACGAGGCACGAACCTCATGCAGTCATATTAGAGAAAGGACACAAGCCCTGGGAGCCCCTCATTTTCACACTGAGCTTCCTTCTGGGGTACCTGGACCTCAGCTTGGTTCCTTGAGTGATTTTTAGCACAACAAGTTCTGCTCAGGCTGATACCTAAGGCTAGCTTCCTCCACACTCTTTCTTAGGTGAATCCTGCACTGTGTCCTCAGCTTCTTTAAATGTTCTCAAGAGACACAGAGTCTGACACTCACACCATGATCACAGTAGCCCAGAGGATAGGATGGATTGTCTTGATACCCACTTCAATGCCTGATCCTTGATCACCTGTCCTGAAACCCGCATGCTGGTCTCCCTCTTTGTCTGTATTCAGCAGCTCTAGCCTCTGACCTGGCAGAACTTCTGCTGCCATCTGGATGTGGAGAAGACCAGGAACTGGCACTTCACTGTAGGTGACACCAAAAGCCTCTGTCACCTCCAATAATGTGCACAGAAGTGACCCCTCCCTCTGTGTGAGCTGTACCCTTTGCAGTGCAGCATAGAGAGGCAGCATTCATGTTGTGCAAGGAGACAGGCTGGTACAATATCTATAACAGAGTTTCAGTGTGAAAAGCTGTGCCTAGGTCTTATGTTTTGATAGTAAACTGGAGCTTGAAGAAAAAACTGTAGGTCTTATGTAAAGTGTTGAGGTCCAGAGATACTTTTGTGACACTTTCTGGGAACATTTACTACTTCAATTTATACATAGGAATCAAGACTGAGGCTTTCCCTTCTCCAACAGGAATATTCACAATGTAAGTGGAGCACCTGATACTCTGGCACCAGAGACCAACCCTCTTTACGTGACTATCACCTTTTTCTTCCTTCTCCTCATACTCACCTCAGTTATAGCTAATTTACTCCATCACCCACATTTGCAGTGCATGGTGGATGACTTCCACATCAACCTAGTGTGCCCTTTCTTTCAAACTTGCAACTTCTTTCTATTTTCTGTATGGGAAGCCTGCTCCCACCACATGGAAAACCAACTGTTTGCTGATTCATTTTCCATATTTCCCCAGAGGAAGGAAAGGACTTCAATGATGGTCTCATTCAGTGAGATCCAGGCTGAACCTCTTTTCAATTCATGAGACCATTTCTGTTATTGTATCATTGAATTTGAAAGAAAAATATTAAAGATCTTCACAAGTCTTCCCATTTCCCAGTAGGCTGAGGGAGACTCAATTTTCAGGACAACAGAACAGTGTTGTCAAATTGAGGAAATGACCCAGGTATGCTAAATTTAGATCTTGTTCTCTTTGTAGCAGAGTTTGTCCAGAGGGCCTGGGGAGGGGAAAGTGCAAGAAGGTAAGGCTGGGAGACATAGCTTGTGTCCCACACAGCTCAGTTCCTACTGCTTCACGGCCTGGCCATCACCAGGAACCCATTACAGCCTTTGGGTTATGGTGTTCACAGGACTGCCCAGATTAGAGCTGGCAAATATGGAGAGTGAGCAGGTTGCTGTGCTGTGCAGGGTTGCTCTGCTGGTTCTCTCTATACTCCTGCTTGCTCCCCTTTTTCCTGAATAGGTGGCTGACATGGTTCTCTTGACAATCTGTACAGGGGAAATCTGATTTTCATAAGAACCTAGGACATGTTATTTCAGGTGACAGAAGTCTCATTCTGAGAGGTCCACCCCTACAAACTCCCCTGCTTTGAGGCTAAGGTCATAGACAACCTCAGAGTCCTGTGAAGAGGAGTCTGGGGACAGGGCCCTGGTGTTGTCAACTATGTAGAAGGAGCAGCAGAGGATTCTAGACTCTGGTGGAGGTGCATTAGAGCCCTGATTCCTGAACCCATACCTGGGCAGGGTTCTTGTTCTAAAAACAGAAAGTTGAAACTTGGGGATCAGTGAGTGGTACCAAAGTGAGCTCTAGATTTGTCCAGGAAGGCTTAGAGTGGCCCAGACTAGTGGCAAAGGGGTTGGAGTGGGAGACTTTTTCTTACCCCATTTCTGGCAGCACAAAATCCCCTAATTAGGATGAAGAGGCCTCTGTCCTACCCATTACAGATCCATAGCTTTCCCATAAGGACCACATGACTCTAGTACCACACCAGGGAGGTACTGAGGTACACTCTGCACTATAGGGCTACACAGGCCCTGCAGAGGAACTACATTTGAGGATGCGACAGTAAGAAGAAGAAAGCATGTTTCAATGAGGGATACTGAGCAAAGGAACCTCAAATATCAGATTCTTTATTTGAAATACTCCCTGCATTTTAAGTTAGTGTCTCTATTCTTGTGAAATTTTGACTCTTTTTGTACAGGTGTACATGAATTAAATAAATAAAAGAATAAACTCATTTACTGATGTAGAAATGGGTGTTGAATTTTTTCTTTGATATACTTGATTATCAAGTTCATATGACTACTGAGGAGAATTCAGGGTGTATTGCCCACTAGGTGACAAAGGACTTTTAGTCTTGTAGGAGACATGGGCGGAGTGAGGCGTGGCCAACAGGAGGCATCCAAGGTGACATCATGCTCCATCAGAAGGAGGAATGGATTTGAGGTTTCCTTGGGCTGTTTTTGGGGTCAGTGAGTAATGTCAGAGGACTCAGGTCAGTTGTCTGGCACATATTTCATTGTGGAGGAGGCTGATGTCCCCAGAGGTGCTTGCTCTGGCAACCTAATGACTGCCCTGAAGCTAATGGGGACAGAAGCTTCTGGCTATGACTCTGGGCATGGCCTCTGCAGAGCCTGACATGAAGTAGAGGGAGGTTCCTGGACTTGCAGAGGGGAAGTCTTGGAGCAGGGGACAGAAGGAGGGGAGATCATGGCTGAAAGGGATTCATGATGAGGCGAAGTTGATGCAGAGGGATGGAGGAGCCTGAAAACACTGCTGGGGAAGGAACTGGAGCAGAGATGACCTGGTTTATCTTCCAGCTAGACCTCAGAGTAGCCAGGACAGTCATGGACCTGGGAAGGACATTTCCTCCAACAGGAACCCTGCAAACAAAACCACTGGGGCTCTAACATTGTTATTTCTCTCCCAGTGGAAAGTTTTACACATCTGGGATGGTTGACGCTGCACTTGTCTACCCTGTATGTGGACACAGGTGTGTCTCATTTTCTTTGGGAATGTCACATGCTCCCCTCTCGATAGGTCACTGTCATCCTGCATAGAGTGTTTCCTGGGGCTGAGGACTGAGGTCACCAATGTCAGTTGCACATTGGACCCAGGACATTTGTGCTCCCGTGGAGGAAGTGTAAACTGTAATCTTTGCTTTGGGGACATTCCTGAAAACAGATTTCCCAAGTAAACAACTGGGTTAACTGAAGAAATAGTTATGGCCTGGGCAAACAGCAAGGTTATTAAATAAAAGTTTACTAATCAACACCAACAGCAAGAACCCCATGCCTAGTGTGCACCAATCCTACCCAGTACAATGCTGGTTACATGAATATTCATCAAATCCTTCCCTGAGGGACCTACCTTAGGATGCATTCTCCAACTCTAGAACCACCCCTGTCCTCTCCCTTCTTAACCGTAGATAAGACCCTGCCACAGTGAAATTCTCCTTAATACTAAGACTCAATTTTGTATGAGTGAACTCTTGCTGTGGCCTTTGGGAGTTGGAAGTTCAAGTGAATAAAATCACTTGCTCAGGTTCCAATGGAATCAACTGAACCTGGAGAGATACAGGAACCTTCCCATTTTCTCTCAGGAACGTGGGGTCAGGGGTGGAATTACAGACTTCCTCCATTCTTCTTGTCAAGCTCTCTGCTGTGAGGGTGACAAGAGCAGCGAGGGGCCATGGGTACCAGGCTGGTGGAGGTTTCTGTCTCACTTCCCTGTCTGCCTGTGTCACTGTGAGCAGCACTGCTGCTATCCCACACCTGACAGTAATAGTCAGCCTCATCTCCAGCCTGGGCCCCACTGATGGTCAAGGTGGCTGTGTTCCCAGAGTTGGAGCCAGAGAATCGGTCAGGGATCCCAGAGGGTCGGTTGTTGTTTTCGTAGATGACCAGCACAGGGGCCTGTTGTGGCTTCTGCTGGTACCAGTGTGCATATCTACTTCCAATGTTGTTGCCTTCACAGGTGATTCTGGCCGTCTGTCCTGCTGTCACCGATACTGAGGGTGGCTGAGTCAGCACGTATGAGGCTACAGAACCTGTAGGGAAATAAAAGGAGAGAGGAAGAATAATGATGAAGGAAACTTCCCATGAACTACTGCTTTCCCTCCAAACTGGAAGAGCTACAGGAAATCTGTGGGCCCAAGGTCATGCTCTAGCATCAAATCAGACACAGTGGCCCATGATCATGACAGAGAAATCGACATCTGAACCCATGAGCAAGCCCATCCCCTTCCCTCCTCAGGCTCATGAAGCCAGAGAGCACAGTGTGGGGATTTTAGCCCAAAAGTCTCATCCAGAACATCATGCCCACCACAGATAAAGCCCTGCTGGGCATAGAATTAAGGCCAGGTATATTGTACTGAAGCTGTGGCTTGGGGTGTATATTCGGGCAGCACCTGTGCAATGAGCCAGGAAGCTGAGGAGAAGGGCCATCCAGTTCATTGTGTCCCTGTGGCTGCTTCTAAGTCCTAATCTGTGTTGGGTTCATCCAGACATCTCTTATTCTCTTGCTGGGGAGAGCCACCTATTATGCAAATCACCCTGGGCTGCTATTCAGGAAGCTGTGTGGTGCCCAGAGAAGAGCTCATCCCCAGGGACACAAAGAGGAGAGGGGCGGCACTGAAGAAATACCCTCAGCCCACAGTTAGCTCCTTCACTTGTTGGTCTCAATTTCTGCTTCATATGTCCAACCCCAGCTATTTTCCAGCCTTGAATCTGGGTTCACCTGGCTAAATAAAGATTAGTCTGTCTTTGTAGTCTAAATCACGTTCATGGTTGACAATGGGAGGTTTGCCAGTTACGGGACCTGTCCCAGATATAGCTCCTAGGTTGTGTGGGTCAATCAAATTCCTCCATCAGTGTCTCTGGTTTCTAAAAGATCCAATGAGATGCTATATCTCTATGTCCCTGCTGTGAATGCAGATTTGAATGTTCTGCCTCATAAATCCAGCATGTGACAAGTTCAACATCTATGGTGCAATTCTGATGGACAATTACAGAATTTCAGAAGGAATGGCAGTCTGAGGAATCCTGGACCTATGCCATATCAACAGGGGCTTTCTACAAAGGTCAGATCTAGGCGACACAGACATCAAAGAATATGTACATGAATGTTAATGACAATACTGAAGAAAAATCCAGACTTTCCTCCAGGTTCCATGCCATGTTCACTAACTCTACTGCATGTGAAATCTCCCTGCCAGGATGAGATCTGCCATTTGGGAAATGTATGACAAACTCAGGGTTTAGCTCAAGGAGATGATCTTTGTTTGGGAAGTTTCAGGAAAAGCAGGAGGATTTCCTGTGCAAATACCTAACAAATAGAAACATTCTATAATAACTAGATATAAAAGAAATGGAGACCACGAATTTGTACTTGTTTCAAGGATAATGTTGATTCAAAAGGACACCTGTTTTTCAGATACCAGGTTGTGGTTAGGAACATTTTTGCATGTTAGAATCCTGAAACCCAGGCCCTCCCCAAGCCTAGGGGGCTTTGTCAGATGGTTCTCTACTGCCCTCTTCTGGCCAGTCCACACTGGCTTCTGCAGGTTCAGGACATTCTTGGTTCAGGTGCAGATAAAGAACCTGCCTCTTAGGTTCAGCATTTCTTGAGGTTTGGCAGGGGAAGAAATTCATTTTCTTTCTATAGAAATTACCAAGCTCAGGATCAAGAAAGAGAGGATCAGATTACACAGGAAACTATGAATAAGTGCATTCAGAAGAAGAGGGTTAGAGCTCACCTGAGTTATCTCTGCATATTTCTCTAGTGTGGTGAGTGGGAATGGAAGTTGTTCTATGGCCTGGTACTTGGTGACACCGGCTCAGGAAATGACACTTTCTGGGGTCAGCTGCAGGTACAAGGTCAACATGGGTGAGTTGTGGCTCCAGAACCACAGACACAGACAGGAGACCATTTACCACCAATGCTTATTCAGTTTCATTGTGGTCTCCACCTTGTTCCATCCTGGAAATTTAGCAGCAACATGATGCATCCTTGTCTAGGAGCTTCCATCTTCTGATTGGGTCTGTGCTTTGGTCACCTCTAGTTTACATTTTGATAAACTGTCCCACCTACCTGAGCCTGAGCTTTGTCCCTTCTCTTTCTTCAAAACCAGACACTTTTTCCAAGTCCCAAGCAACTAGGATTGACCATGTAGTACAATGCAGGATCACGGCATGGAACACTAGTTGACCAGAGTTTCTTGTTAGTATAATTCTGTACTTGTGAGGAAGAGAACTACATTGGATTTTGCACCACTGTTCCTCTTAAATATGGGTTTGATTGCTGGATCTCCAAGAGCCATCCTGGGTTCTTAAGTCAAGAAGAAAAAATGTAATGCTAAGGTGGTAAGGATGGTAGGACAGAAGCTGAAAATGACCCCAGGTCCCACAGTGAATGGGTGAATGCTGGAAAACAGGAAATATTATGCCTCAGATTTGTTTTATGAAAGAGAAAAATTAGCCTCCATGTGCCCATGAGTCTGTTTTCATGCATGTGTTCTTGCATTTATAATAAATCCAGGACTCACAAGGGAAATAATTAGCACAAATAAATCAATTAACTAAAACAATGTTAGTGGAAGAACCATGCAGGAATAATGATATGCAGGTAATTAATACAGTGATTAGAGAGAGTGATGGGCAGCCTGGGATATAATGTGAGGCTGGGACTCTCCCTGCAGATGTGTCACTGGGACTGCCATCAAGACACGTGAGACACAAATTACAGCACGTTTGTGGGAACTGTGGAGTCCATGAAGTGTGGGAAGAGTCTGGGTATGGGATGAGGGGAGAAGAAAGTGGCAACGGGAGGAGACCAAGATTGTAACCTGTTTAGTCCAACATAATATTATTTCCTGAGGAAGATTTTGATGGCAGGACAAATGCACAATCAGAGCAATTAATGGGGAAATTTCCTGGTCATGAAGTTGGTTGGCTGTCATCTGTGTAGCACATTATGATCCTCAAGTACAGGGAAAGATGAGGCACAGTGGGTTCCTCCAGTCACTGCCCTGCTTACCTGGAACTTGATACCCAGAGGGTGTTTGCTTGTTCCTCTCCTCTACCCTGTACCTACCATGCATCCGGGTGGGAACTTAGGCTAACAACTCTGCCTCCTGTCCTGTGACAGGTGTTGAGTGTGTTCCACTGTTTGACGAGTGACACAGCAATATTTTCCTTGGCAAGTCACATATTCCCTGACCTGGAAGCATAGAATATGGGGAGTGTAGTTCATAGGAAAGAAAAGGAATGGGGCTGAGAAAAGGAGTGACTGTCACTAGGTCCCTGAGGGAGGAGTGATAAGAGTCGAAGCTTCTTGACTCCCTTTCATTGCCTTCCCTTGATGTACAAGGGTTATTCTGGGCTGGGCAAGAATGTGGGTATATCCTCAGCCAAAATATTTGGGTTCTGGAAGCACAAGACTTCTTCCTGTGAATAATCCATCTGCCTGGTGGTGGGGGGCACTACCCCTCTATTGGGCCTGAACAGACTATTGCAAGAGTGTCCAGGTCTCTGTACCTTTCCCAAAGACCAAATATCCAGATTACAAGCAACTACAGCATTCATTTCATGAACATTTCCTGAAGTGACAATTTAGTCCTCATATATCTGGATACAATGTATCATCTATTGAAAGCTCAGGGTCTATTTGCATAAAATGTAAATCTAGTTTTCAGTGGTAGTTTTTGCAGTAAATAATATGTAGTTTGATTTTTCCTGTGTGGTCCAGCACTTCTACAAATTCTATATTAGTTCATAATGAAGTCTCCAAGCTATATAAAAGAGGTTTTTATTTATTTTTTAAAAATATCTGTGTAGAGTGAGTTGATTTGAATCAGAGATTTTGATTGTCTCATGGTTGTGGTGTGCCTGCAAATGCTGGGAAGTTCCCATGCCAAAAATATGGGTCAAGATTGCACAGTTGCTATGGTGATGCCCTGTTCACTAAGGTTCTCTGCAAAACATGTAAGTTGTGTGAGTTTGGCCTTGATCTCAGACACCAGCTCCCAGGAATAGAGGATTCTGAGCATAGCAAGATAACCACAGAGTTTCAACAGTGCTATATCCTCCAAGACTGCCTGCTTAATAAAAAATTTGGACCATGTGCTTCCTGGATATCACAGGTAGTTCTTAGCATTGCAACTGTGGAATAGCTACTCGAATGTTTCTAGTCCTGCAACTTTCTAGCGCACAAAGAACAATGCCTCCATAGTCTTTGAATTCCTGATTTTGAGACCCTATATAATAAGTGTGCAGTAAATTAATGTGTGCTCTATATTAATAAGTGGTCACTGTTCTCTCAACCAAGATCAGTTTCCCACCTGATTGCAGCTTTCTCTCTTAATGGTTGTATTTCTTTCTTAATCCCCCATTACCCCTTACCAATATCTGAATTAATGGCCTTGTAGGTCACCGCATGTCTGTAATGGCATATCTACATGATCCTAATGACCAAAGGGTAAACTTTCTAAAACACTTCGTCTTAGACTGTATCAAGAATTCAGCCTGCGTATAATATTGTTAGAGATTTCAGAAGACATTTTAGTATAGAGGACAAATATCAGCATGACTGCCAATCCCAAGATAATACACCTGTCTTAGTTTCTGATATCTTTCATGGACTTGTATTTGCACAAATGTTGACAATCCAACCCAGAATTTACTCTTTACTGACAAACACCTGTATGTTTGTTGCTGCACCGGGTTTAATTATGTTATGACTTGGGAGGCTCATGAGCATATCTCCTTGGTTGTGGGAATGAGGGATAGTTTGTCCTTGGTCATACCTGAGAGTCAACTGTGCACTGCTTCATGTCATGGGCTATGTGGTGATCTTGATATCAAACACCAAGAGTTTTTATGGGCATGTCAGCCCTTCCATCCTGAGGACTCTATAGTGTTGGGCTCACAATTGTTTGCCTTCTCTCAATACCAAGTTATTAGAGGAAGGTCAGAAAACAAGTGCCCCTTCTGACACACTCCATGTAGAAACGGGAGAAAGAGAGTGTAAGTGTCTAACCAGACTCTCTGGAGTCATTTTGCATCATGGAATATGTGTACTAGTTCCTGCAAGGCTCTTTAAGAAAGTGACAAGACTGGGGATTTAAGATTAAACTAATTATTTTGGAATACCACATTTCCTATAGACATCTACATTCTCCTGTTACTTCTGCATACTGAATATATAGCTTTGTGAGTGGAGACCAAAGGCACGGTCATTGTTCAAAGGATGAGTAAAACTCAGGCTGGAGTGTGCAAAGTCTTGTCCCATGTGTACATTTGTTTGTGTTGTTGTGAGCCAGCTTGAGTTGCATTCAGTGCCATGCGCCATGGCACAGAAATTGTTGATCTTGCCTCCAGCCTGAAAACAATGATGTTCCCATGGCCATTTTTCCCAAATTGGAACCAAAGAATTGATTAGAGTTGTGTGTGGGCCATTAGCTTTCATCATTGATGAGCAACAACTGGGCCTGCCTGTTTTTTTTTTTTTTTTTTTTTTTTTTTTGGTAAGAATATGCATCTTTATTCCCCAATTTATCTTCAGAGCATATGGCTCTGACTGTCTACCTGGGGTCACTGATGATGATTAAAGTCACTTCAATCTTACTTTGAGTGGCCATCGAGTCTGGTAGGAGAAAGGTGCCTCTGAATTCATGAGGAAGCCTGTCCATCTTCCTGACAGTTGCAGCCCCTCACCTTACACGAGCCAGTGATCACAATGTGTGTACTTCAGTCATTTAGTTCACTCTCCTGCATCAGGATACTAAGCAGCCTGCCCACCACACACATGGCCCACAGAGTTCAGAATCAGAAATAGGCTGATGACAGACACCTCACCTGGGTGGGTGGGTGTGCAGGAACCCTGGGACAACACCTGTGCAGTGAGTGAGGCTGCCTAAGAGAAGGTTGTCCAGGTCAGAGTGGAGTCCTCCCTGACGTTACCTCCTGGGACTCAGACTAACCTGGCTACTTCCTAAGATTGCCTCACCTCTTTATTGGGGAATCCTTGTCTGTTATGCAAATCAGCTAAAATGGAGGAGTTATGTGTTTTCCAGAGCACGGCTCAGTCCCAGGAACACAGAGAGGAGAGGTCTGGTCCTGAAGATTCAACCTCAATCCAGGAGTTACACTTTCACTATCTGGGCAACATTTCCACTCCAGACTGGGTCCTTAAAGATGACTCTGTGCTCAGAAGGGCCTGGAGGTCATTCCTTTCAGCAAATGATATGCCCATGAAGGTGTGAGGACACCTGCATTACTGAGGGGCTCTATGCCCAGTGCAGATGGCAGCAGATGCTTATAGAAATGGACTATTGATTGAAATAGTGATAATAGTACTCAATTATAACTGGTCACACGAATATGCATAACCACCAGAAGAAAAGTGGGTACAACTATAAAGAACAATTCCAAGAGACTGTCCACAGATCTGTACTGTAGAGAAAATCAGGGATGGTTCAGCATCTTTTGATGGTGTAGATAGCTGGCACTTCCTGTTGATGCTAAACTCTCAGAATTAATGAAGAAAAATTAAATAGCTATTCTATTACCCATTTTAATCCCCAATTCTAGACATGAGGAAGTTTTCTCAGGAAGAATGTACTACAAGAAGTGTCCCCAAAGAACATCTTCAGCATAACAGGACACTTGACATGTCAGGGTGAGCAAAATATAGCTGCCGCCTGTGTTTCTGAAGTTTAATGGGCATTGCTGTGACTGCTTCTTTAAGTTTCTCATTGGTGCTGGCTCACTACCAGGGCAGATCGAGTATTTATAATACAGAATTCATGACTGGGAAACACTGAACCGTTTCACTCTAGGATTGTTGTGCTCATGCTACACTATGAGTCTTCCCCTATTTCTACCCCATCCAAATTCACAAGTTAAAAAAAGCATAACATTGGAGGGGAGTGGCATAAACTAGTGCCACCTTTAAGATCTAAGGGAATGATGATTATGGTGGGTTTTTGCATTGATTTAATTTATGGTTTGCCTTTAATAACATTTGAATGAATCCTGGAAGGTAGAAGTAAATTTCTGCATGTCCACACAGAAAGTCATCTTACTTTCCATTTCTGAATGATCTTTGGAATGTGCTGGAACAGAATACATGTCTGGATGTGTATGGAATGCACCACTGATGGGGAAGCTGAGTTCCTCTCTCTTCCTCTAAGAAAGCAGGATCAGAAATGGTGTGCATTCACAGGAAATGCACAACAGTGCATATAACTTTTACCTCTGTACTTCATTCACTCTCCATGTGTGCTTGGACCAAGGTGACAAGAAGGACATCCTGGCACTATACCACTTCACTGTAACTGTATTGGATGGGTGTAAATTGGCAAGAGTATTGAAAGGTTTGGAAAGACATTTGCAGTCCAGAGAGTGAGAGATATAATAAGTTTTGTTCCTCCATATTACCTCAAATAGTTAGATTTTAGTTTTTTCGAGTTTTCTGAGCCAAAATAATGGACAAAAATCTTCCACAAAATAATGAACAAATTATTTGATTGTATGCTTCCCACCAATGGGAGCAGAACCCTCAAAAACTATAAAATTTCAGCAAGCAACATAACTCAAAATTGGGGAAATTTCTCCAATTCTAATATTAAGAGAGGCTGATGAGTGGTTGTGGATTCCAGACTAGGAAGGGTGTCTGTGTGTCACACAAGGGTGTCAGTTACCCTTTTGTTTGGGCAATTGTATTCAGTAGTCTTGTGATAGTGTTGAAATTGGCATGAGAGCAAAATCCTTGTGTTTAGGTCAATCCCCTCTAGGAGAATCCAAGTGTTGAACATGGAGTTCTGGAATAAGTCCAGTCATCTCTAATAGGAATTATGCATCTTTTGAAAAATTGTTCCTGAAATACCAAGTTTTGGCAGAAGCAAGTCCACATGGGACTTCAAGGGATCACACATACAAAACTGTATGAATCAGCAATCACACATCAGACAGATCCAGTAGTGATCACTGTGTGAGGTAGTTTTTTGTGTCTAGGTTGGAGAAGGAGCAGAACTGAGGCTCAGTGACACACTGGGCAGGTGGACCATATCCCATGCCTCTCCCTGGGTTCAGAATTAAGTCCTGTGGGTGAATATGCATTCTAACATCTAGGAGTATTGAAGTCTAAGATGTTCAAGGTCTTCTTTGGCAGTCTCTGATGAGACCCATCTACAGAGTCTCAAGATGACTCAAGGCATTACACAGTGATAGAGACACCATATCCTTGGTGAGGCTTCTCCTCTTTGTCTTAAAAATTCATAGTCTCTTTGAAGAGTGCTCTACCATCGCCATCTCATTTAAAATTAATGTTTTTCCAAAACTGACACTCCAAATATCATAGGCACATTAAGTTTCCATCTTAATATCTGACAAGTAGGGAAAAATTCAACATGAGTTTTGTTGTGGACCTTAAATACCTGGTCGCCCAAACTCATGTTCTTTTCACACATGAAAATGCATTCATTTTTTCCAAAGAGCTTCAACTCTTAAGTCATCCTAATATCACATTGAAAATACCATCTTGTTTGAAGGTACACATCTTCAGCCCTGAGTCTGTAGTATTATAGCATTTTCTACTTCCTACAATTGTGCAACAGGCACAAAGCAGACTTTCCCATTTCAAAAAGAAGGTATAGGCCAGTAGAAGACAAAACTGGACCAAAGGATGTCTGTAACACAGCAGGGAAGACATCAATTTAAAAATCTACACAGGTCTGACATTCTCTGTAGCTTAAGGTGAGAGTTGTACCCCAAGGCCTCAGTCAGCCCAGTCCCCAAGAATTTGCTGAGGTCAGTCCATGTGGTCACTCCCACGGTTTTAAGTCCTGTACCTGTAGCATTTCTAGGTGAGTACATTGCCAATGGCTCTACACTTCTGGAATCTGGAAAGCATCCCACTCCTTTAGCTCCAATAGGCATTATCCCTGTGGGGACTCTGTGATGCCTCTGTCCCTCTGGCTGATTTCTCTTTGGGTTCCTATGCAGATCAATATAACTTTTGAAATCTTGGTGAATACATCCATGATCCCAGAGGCAGAACATCCTCCTGGACTGCATTATCAGGAAAACGTGGATGTAATCACTGCCAAGTCTTACATCTGTGCTCGCTGGATTGGCAAAATGAGCCAGGACTGGGCTGATTTGAACCCATGCTGAGGTAGCTGAGCAGTGTACTCTTGTACAGAGAGTAAAGTGCCAAGACAGTCCAAACAAAAGTCCTTGGAGAGCACACTGAGCTGGTTTCCCAGATTCATTCTGCATTCCTAGACTTTTGATCCCTGCTTGGATGGGCTTCTTCCCCATTCTCTTGAAATTTGGCATTTGTCTGCCATTTATTTCTGCCTATGTACTTAGGTAGTGTTATCTTTGCAACATGCTTGTAATTTCCTCCTAAACCTGTATTGTACCTCAGTGTTTGACAATGACTTTTGTATATTTTTTACATTCTGTTTCTTTTTCACTAATAAATTCTACCTTCATAAAATTCCTTTACTCTCTTTTATTATTGTAATTGGGTAAAAGTTCCCAGGCAACAACCTCAAGGATTTTTGTGCCTAGAAATTTCTTTCACCACTTATTCCTCAGTCTTTCCATCAAGCCCTGAGGAAGAGGCACAGTTCAGCTTGATTCTTTCCTCCCTCTCAATAAAGATCATATTGGCTTGTTTTTAAACAAGCCATTGCTCCTTTCCATTCAAGTCCTCATCAGCAGTATGTCATCATCTGTCCACAAATATATCAGCATTCTGGTAATTGCCACAAAGCCAGTCTCTAAAAAGTTATAACATTTCCTAGGCTTTTTGTCTTCTGGATATCCACCAGATTACCCATTGCATTTCATTTTCAGCATTTTGATCTTTTTTCTGGCCTTTTCCTCTAAAGTCCTCCAGTCTCTGTTTCTAACTTTTCATGCATCAGTTGCTGACAAAGGCCTTATTGCCAGGTTCTAATTTTCTGACTTAGTCCTTTTCCTGGTGTTATCACTGATTACAGACTGGTTAATTAGGAGGTAAAAAGGTTTATTTAGTTCGTGGTTCTCCATGTCCAAGAACGTGGCATCAGCTTATATTTGATCTCTGTTGAGGGTCTTTCTGCTGCCAAACACTGCAGAAACCTGAGGTGGCTGAGGGCATCATATGGCAAGACAGAAATCTTGCTTATGTTTCTCTTTGAAATCTATAATCCCTTTGGATTAAGGTTCTCCCATATTCCTTCATTTAACTTTAATAACTTTCAAAGATTCCACCTCTACATACAAAGATCACACTTCTACCCTCTAACTATCTCACCATGGGGACTGAATTTCAACCTCAGTTTTGGTGGAAACATTAAAGCAATAGCATAAGGAATGTATATCAAATGCAGGCAGCCCTCAAATTCTCTGACTAAAGACAGAAAGTCACCACATCCCCATTAAGGCAGGACTGATCAGGGACCAAAGTCTTTAGGAATGAACTTGGGTCCTCCCACCAGGATGGGGAGTGATTCCTAAAGGTCTAGGTGAATACATCAGGAAGAGTCATAATGACTATCAGCTATGACCTGGGTCTGGTCTCAGGGAGATAGAAGTATTTAGAATTAAGATGTGCTTAGAAGTTATTCAAACATTCTTATTTCTCATCCCCTTTCATCCTTTATCTTCCAACATAAGATAAGCTAACAGTAATTCACTTTATTTCTCTGTCTTTGAGGTAAAGTGTTTGAAAATTGAATGTGGAACAGATTTGAGAAGAATCATGTTATCTAGTAGTCAGAAAAGATTTTGCATAATTTTAGGATGATAACTTGAGTATATTTATGGTTTTACCAAGGATAGTTTCATGGGAGCATGAATCTTGATATCATCTTTCTTTGGAGATTTTGAGGAATATAAATTGTGTGAG